>NW_022589721.1:7668386-7859527 GCF_004348235.1 Phoca vitulina | reverse complement strand
ACAAACAATCACGGCCACAGAGGGCTCACATACCTGTATTAGCCTCACTACATGGCAACTGGCTTCTCCCTGAGTGATGCAAAAGAGACAGACCAAGATGGAAACCACAATACCTCTCATAAACTAACTTCAAGAGCAAAATACCATCAGTCTATCATATTCTATTGGTTACACATATCAACCCTAGGACAAGCTGGGAGGGGAATACACAGTGGTATGAATACAGGGAAGTTGGGGGGGGGTGACTGGAGGTCATCTCAGAGGTAGGCAACTACACAGATGATCAGGATAAGCACATATTACTTGATATATGAGAACTAAAATAAATACCCTAAAAGTACTCTCCAATTAGACCATCAGAGCCATAGTCTAATACACCAGCTTAGAGGCCATTTTTTTAAAACCAAGTATAGCATGCATTATTTTATTACTCTTCCTTTGATCACCTATTATTTCCAGAGCCTCTGTTCCATCTGTTATCCAAAGCAACCAGGGGGAACACATAATGCTATTCAATTTGAGTAGTTCTAGATATTTAATATCTCCTCCCTCTCCCATCCAAGAGAGAATTTCTAAATACAATACAAAGTTCCCCATGTTTTATTTCCCATATCTCATTCCACTATAGCTAGAGCCCACACCTCAGATTTAAATGTCTCCAAATAGGTGTTCCCATGCCAGTCTTTGAGTATGGAAATTTATATTTGCTTGTTTTGCCCATCATCATTCATCCAGCACCACTAATTATATGCATATGCATGTATTAGGCCTTCTTTAAGTTCTCTAAAATAGGTATCAGACCAAATAATTACCCTTACAGCAAAACAAACATCAACTTGTGTCTATGACATTCAGTACTCTCATATATCTTAGAAGTGAATAACTTTATAAACACATATGGATTCTGAAGATTCAGGATAAAGTCACATGTGAGATAGAACCTTGAAAAGTTATGATACTGTCCTATAGGATGTAAAATGTTTTTTAAATTAACAATCAAAATGTGGGAAATTTTCAACCAAATAGCCAGAAGGTAGCCAAAGCAATCCTGAGAAAGAAGAAAGCTGGAGGTATCATACTCCTGGATTTCAAACTATACTCTGCAGGGTTTGGTAATCAAAACAGTATGGTACTGGCACAAAAACAGACACATAGATCAATGGAACAGAATAAAGAGTCCAAAAAGAAACCCATATTTATGTGCCAGTAAATCTATAACAAAAGAGCAAGAATGTACAATGGTGAAAAGACAGTCTCTTCAATAAATGATATTGGAAAAATTTGACTGATACATACAAAAGCATGAAACTGGACTACTTTCTTACACCATCTACAAAAATAAACCCAAAATGGATTAAAGACTTGAATGTAAGACCTGAAACCATGAAACTCCTAGAGGCAACATTAGGCAGTAAGCTCTTTGACATAGGTCTTAGCAATACTTTTTTGAATTTGTCTCCTCGGACAAGGACAACAAAAGCAGAAATAAACAGATGGGACTACTTCAAACTAAAAAGCTTTTTCACAGCAAAATAAACCATCACAAAATGAAAAAGCAACCTACTGAATTGAAGAAGACGTTCACAAATGATATATCTGATAAGGGGTTAACATCTAAAATATATAAAAAACTCAGAATTTAATATCAAAAAACAAGCAATTTCATTAAAAAATGGGCAGAGGATCGTAATAGACATTTTCCCAAAGAAAGCCTACAGATGTCCAACAGACACATGAAAAGATGCTCAGCGTAATTAACCATCAGGAAAATACAAATCAAAACCAAATGACACCACCGCACACCTACTAGGGTCAAAAAGATAGGAAATACCAAGTGTTGGAAAGGATGTGGAGAATAGGAAACTCTCATGCACTGTTGGTGGGAATGTAAATTGGTACAGCCACCATGGAAAACAGTATGGAGGTTTGTCAAAAAAAATTAAAACGTAGAAATACCATACCTTCCAGCATTTCCATTTTTATGTATTTATCTGAAAAAATGAAAACGCTATTTTGAAAAGACATATGTACTCCTGTGTTCATTGCAGCATTGTTTACAATCACTGGGATACAGAAGCAACCTAAATAAATGTCCAGTGATAGATGAATGGATAAAGAAAATGTGTGTGTGTGTATGTATATATATACATACACACATATATACATACACACACATATATATACATACACACACACATATACACACACACACAGTGCGATACTACTCAGCCATAAAAATAATGAAATGTTGCCATTTGTGACTACATGGATGGACCTAGAGGGAATTATGCTAAATGAAATATATCTGACAAAGACAAATACCATATGTTTTCACATATATGTGAAATCTACAAAAGGAAAGAAACGAACAAACAAAACAAAACAGAAACAGATTCATAGATACAGAGAACAAACTGATGATTCCTAGGGGTAGGGAATGAAATTCAGAGGTACAATCTTCCAGTTATATAAAATAAATAACACACTGGGATGTAATGTACAGCATAGGGAATATAATCAATAATATTGTAAACCTGTATGGTGACAGATGGTTACTAGACTTATTGTGGTAACCATTTCATAATGCATATAAATATCAAATCACTATGTTGTATACCTGAAACGAATACAATATTGTATGTCAATTCTTCTTCATTTTAAAAGGAGAAGGAAAAAAAACTGTATTACTATTACATATCCCTGTTCATCTAGAAAAACTTTTTAACTAAAAAATATTTAAAAATTCGCTCCCATAAGTAGATTACAATAGGAAACAAAGAATAGAAGTTGAATTACACATAAATATATACTTAAGGGAAAAATGTGTACTTACTCCCATGATTCTGGGCTCTACTGATTTAGAAGTTTGCATTACAAGGAATACTTCAAAAATACTCGTTGAATTGCATTGATTGATTGTTATTGCATTAGTTTAGAAGCTGAGATTGCCTCTTTGCCAATGCAGCTTCTCATGCAATTAGGTCAAAAGGCAAAAAGGGGTATTTATGTTGACTGGCATGATTAATTCTCACTATCAGAGAAATAAGTATTACATAATGGAATAAAGAATATGAATAGAACTCAGATGATCCTCTAAAGTACCCACTAGTACAACTACATGGAGTACCAAATGTTATTGCAATTTATACAGGCAGGATTATCAAAATCACAGATTCTCATTAATAAAAGTAAAGATCATACCAGTGGGTACAAAAGCTTGACAAATTGAGGTGCTGCCTCAAAGCCAGAAGAATCTGAAATGGGAGATGGAGGAGGCAATTTGTAAATATGTACTGTAGCCTCATGTTTAGTTTTAAACACCAAGGACTATAACCTTTATCCATTTTTAATTCCTTGTTAGTTTTTGTATTTATTTCTATATTGTAGCCAACTTTCTTCCATAGAAAGGAATAAGGATTTCCTAAGGAGTCTGTACTTAAAACTGGATGCAAAATTAATCAAATTTTAGGTCATCTTCCTTTGGAAATGGAATTTGTTTCAGTGGTGTAAGAAACACTTGTATTATGTTATATGGAATCAATTATTCTACAAGTATAAATAGAGGAATACATGTAGATGGTGGAGGAAAAAAGTTCATTACACTAGATAATTGCCACTTGTTGATTAGCTATAATTTAAACATCTCTTAAATTTAGAAGTATCCCTAGTTTCCTGGTGTCTCTGGTGGGAGGCAAGGCCCCATCCTATACCCACACTCTAATAGGTCCTACGCATATGAGCTTGCGTTGTTGAATCAGGCCTTCCTTACTTAGGCATTGAATATTAAGAGAGAATCACAAATTTCAAGAGAAGTTAGAAGTTATTCAAGTTGACAGAGTCAAGGTTTCAATGGTGGCATTTGCGAGAGGTGGCAGAATTGAGTTTCCAGTGCTGAAATGCCCAGAGTGGTGTCCATCAGTTTATTTGAGTAGCCTGTTGTCTGCTAACCAATTACCTTGTTATTGTTCATTTTTTCAGTCTGGTTATCCAAATTCATCCTAAGTCAGTTTTATATTATCCCAAATGATTTAATTGTCATGTTACATTTCTGTTTTTACAACAAACTGTAAGGAATTTGAGAGATGCCCTCTAAATTTGATAACAAGTATACATTTGCCCTAGAACAAGCTTCTGAATATAAACATGAAAAAGTCAACAATACAGTGAAGAAAAGAGAAAGTTTAAATGTTCAGTTTACATTCCACCATTTATGAAGTAAATATGGGTTTGAAAGTTCTCTGTCAAATTAATTTAATGATGTAACATTGGAATATATTATGATTGTGTACTTTTTTTAGTCTACCCTAAACCGTCAATACTTTATGGAATAGTTGCTGGAAGTTGCAACAGCATATAAAACATTGAAATATTGCAGGTAGGTAAATACTAGGGCTGTAAAAATTTGAAAAGACTTACTATGGTTCTTTGTTGGATCAAGAGCCAACTTCTCAGACTCAGAGTTGCTCAGAAAATTGTATTTATCTTTCTAACATGACAGGAAATGGAAAACAGAAATGTCAAAAGATCAGACCCCAAAAAAATGTTTTGCTATTTTGTTCAAGGAAATATAAAAAAAAAAAATGTACTCATTTCAGTTGCTTTTCCTCAGGTTTGTTGTATTTCCCATCTATTCTTGATCTATAAATATTATTGTGTTCCTAGCTTACCTATGGGCCCATTTTTTATTTATACATTGTTCCTATATGATTTCATCTAGCTTCATGGCTTCAGATAACATCAATATGCCAATTCTTCCCAAATTTCTCTCTAAATCTAAGCTTTCCCTTGAATTCCAGACTCATATATACAACTATATACTAGTAGGTGGTAAAACCACATGAAATTGATGGCATTAGATAGTTTTAACTTACAAAAAAAAAAAAAGAGAAAGAGAGAGAGACAATTTTATATGGTTCAAACTAATCAATATCTTCACTTGGATGCTATATAGTAATCTCGTATTTAACGTGTCCAAACATAACCCATGACTTCCCACCTCTTTAACTCTTTGTCAAAACTACATCTAACCCAGGCTTTTCATCTAAGTGGCAAAACATTTCACACAGTTGCACAGAATCAAAACCAAGGAGAGATTCTAGATTTGGTTTCCACTCATATACCTCTAAATTCAATATATATAACATGCCCTATTTTCTGTTTTACTTCCAACATACCCTGCAGCCACTTCCTTCTCAAAGAGTAACATCCTGTTAAAGGTATCATTATGTCTTATCTTGGCTACTATTATGTCCTCCTGACTAGTCTATCTCTACATTCCATCACTTTTGGAGGGTCCAATCTAGTCACAGAAGAGAGTTTCCAAAATGTGAACTACATTAAGCAAATCTCATGCTTAAAACAATTGACATATCAGATTTATATAATAAATGTTGATTATATATCTATAAAGCCCTACATATTCTGGGTCCAGCTTATTTTTCTGATCTCATCCAGCACCACTCTTCCCTTTTTCTCATTATGCTCCATTCACACTGGTTTCTTAGTCCCCAACATGTGAAGCTTGCTCTTCCTCAGTGTCTTCATGGAGCTCTCATCTCAGGTTTCCTCTGGCCTTTTTGTCACTTAGTTTCCAGTTCAAAAATCACACCCTCAAAGAAACCCCTAATAATCTTATCTATCCAGAGGTACTTTCCTTTGGATAGAATCACTCTTTTATGTTACCAGTGTTTCCTTTTCTTCACAGCATATTATCTGAAATTTTCTGTAGTACTTTTACTTGTTTATTGCCTTTTTTTCCCTATCCCCCCTTACCTTCCAGAAAAAAAAAGTTACTTTACAATGAGGACTTGGCCTATTCTGATTGCTCCTGTAAACTCTGCACAGTGTGCAAGGCATCCAGTAGTCAAACTATAAATGTGGTGAAAGAATGAAGAAAATGTATTCTGTGAACTGCTGAAACAAAAAGTGGAGATTTATATTCATTTCTTAAGTGAGTCATGCACTGAGGATTCACTGAGAACCCTTCAAAGCAATATATTTTGAACAATTATAGAAATATTTTATCACTGTTTTTCAGAATTTCAGAATATTTCATAGTTTTATCATATTTTTATGAGCATGAGTTACTCTTTAAGTTATTGTGGATACACTTAAAATGTACAAATCTAGATGAGTTATTGCTTAACTGCCTTAAAAAAGAAGAAATTGAGCTAAAGTTATAAAAGACATGGTGCTTGCCCACAAATATCAGAGAGGTGGCAGAAGAATCCTGTCCCGAAAGACCATCTGGCCTGGGAATACTCTGGTATCAATGTCAGTTGCAGCACAGCAGATAGGTACTGTGCAGAGAAGAGTTAATGTAGTCAACCTGAGACTGCTGTTCTTAGAAAAAGCCTGCTTAGAAGGTTGGTCCTTGTCTGGCATCTGGTAACTTAGTTTTTGAAGTACTTCCAGTCAACAATTAATTGATTAGGGTGGCTCACAGTGCCTAGACCATTTGTGCAAGAATGGCGACTTACTCCTAAATACCTGCTTTCCTTCTGGGAGTCTGGAATTTTGGTATGCGCCAAAAAGAGAGTGCTTATGTGATTAGTCCCCAATAAAAGTCTTGGGCCCTGAGTCTCTAATGAGTATTAATAGTAAACAATATTTCATATGTTGTTTCAGTTCTGTCGATGGGAGAAAAGTGTACTCTGTGTGACCCCTCATAGGCAGAAAAGAGCATGAGGAAGCCCACCCAGGGACTCATCCAGATGCCACCTGTGTGTTGTTCTTCGGTCTAGCTGTGCCTCCTGACTGCATCACTATAATAAATCTTAACCACCCCTCCTACTACTAAGAAAGAAGCATGATGTTTATTGAGAGTTTTGGATTTAGTAGGCAACAAATCCATCATTTGGACTTGCTAAGCCAACTCTTTTACCAAGGTTGAAAATGAGAGTCATTCCTATTTTCCCTTGTGATACACTAGTGAAATTTTTACTTTCTGTCCTTAAGTGCACAGAACTTTGGGCTCTGTAACACACTTATTAGTTCCCATGGGAGAATACTTTCACCAGAGGACTCAACAAGGGTTCCAATACATTGCAGTTTGAATTTGCCACCTGGCCACTTTAGGTTCCTAATGACAGTGAATCAAAAATTAAAGAAACTTACTCTACCAGGTGAGATGTTTACATTAAGGGTTACTGTATTCTTAGGAAATTAGGTTGCTACTTTACAGTGGTATAACGAAGATTTTGTTTGGGATGTAAGTGATACCCTGGAGTGCCTTTTGGTACTCCTATATCCTGTACTTAAAATTAATTTGGAACTATAACAACCCAAATTCAGTAGGACTGCTAATGGCCCATAACCTTCAGGAATGAAGGTTTGATCATCCGCATCAGACAGGAAAACACAACCAGCCAACGTGGTAACTGAGGGCAGAATCATGAATGGATAGGAAAAGAAGATAATTATAAATACTGGCTATGGCCACATGAATAGTTGCAGAAACAAGGTCTACAATAGTTATTTGTATTTCTTCCTTATATCAATATAAGCATATTTGGTTATATATAAAATATTTACTTCTTTCCCTCTCCCACTCTCCTCCTGTCAAACATAAGAAGTGTTAATAGAAGCTGACCTCATATCTCAAAATTTGAGTTTTAAGAAATCAAGGGGAATGTGCTTCAGCTAGGAGAGGAATATATTTTACACCAAAATGGTTAAAATGTTTTGTATCCTCTTTGGGAAAAGATTAGCATGTTTTTTATTGTTATGAGGGATAATTGCATCATTAAAGGTGAAGCATCACTTTGCCATTACCTTTATTTGGAAGTTTTGTATAGTTTAAAGTAGTGTATATATTGGCCAAGGTGACAAGAAATTGATTATGGGGGCTTTAAATTATGTTGATTTAGTTTAGTTAGAACTGTCTCCCTCCAAATTCCTGTCCCTTCATAGTTCTGGGATGAGGTTGGCCTAACCTAGAGAAATTTGCAGAAGATTCAGAAGGCGCAGTGAAACAGCAGTGTGTTAATGCTCAGCAAGTAAGGTTAGGTGCTCTTCCTACATATCAGGTATGTCGAGATGGTGTTGACATGCCTTGTGGACCTGGGGAAGCAGCTAAGTTGCAGATGCTTTACCTCCTGTCGGATATCTTCTTTCAGGTTCTCCAAATCCTGGGAGTGGTTTTTGTAAAGTTTTATGGTCAAGTGCATCAGCATTTTCGCTGGTTGTCTAAATCATCAACATTGGCAGTTTTACCTCAAGGTTCCAGCTCCCTTTTGCATATTCCAATTTGCCATTACTCTTTCCTCACTTCATGTCATATCCATTTTCTTTCCAAACTGTGGACACTGTGAGACTTCAGAGACAGCAGCAGATGCAGGGGTTACAGACTTATGTAGACTTCATCAGTACCCATAATCCCATAAGGTTTCTTACTGGCTTGGAATCTCTGATTAAAACAGCCTGACACAGGCTGACTGGATACACCTGAGTGGAGGCATGGTAACCCACTGTTCTGGCCCATTCAAGCAGCAGAACAAAGTTCATAAAGGCAGGCAGCATCGCAGCAGGATGGCAAAGGCTGTCTAGCACTGAAAATCCTAAGCAAGAAGGGAAGAAAAGAGCTCAACAGAGTAGACCAGAGGCGTCATGCCAACCAGCTCTGAAAGCGGAAGAAGGAGGTGGTTCTGGCAGAGAAGAGATGTCTGGGCAGCAAGGATGGCCCTCCTCATTGGGTACTGGTGGTTCCACTGCACAACAGGACTTCCCTGCCAGAGGACTTTTGCTGCTTCAGGATAAGGACACTGGAACAGTACACTTGACTGAATGGGGAAACACCACTAGCTTTATGCTGTTAGGTACCCCCCACCCCTTAAAACATCAGTGGTTTTTCACATCTACAAGGCCAGGGATCTGCACACTATGTTAGACATGGCTAAAGTGACAAATACCATCCTTTTCCTCCTTGATCCTCTAGAAGGCTGGGGACAGCACTGGGGATCACTATCTTTCCTGCTCAGGGCCTTCCCACCTATATACTAGCTGCGTAAGGGGTTTCTGGCTTCCCACTGAAGAAACAAATAGATGCCAGAAAGAAGCTAAGTAAAGCAATAGAGAAGCGCCTTCCTGATGACAAACTTTTCCTGTAGACACTCGAGAGGAGGTAAAGATGTTACTCGGGCAGCTGGCTAATCAAAAGCAATGACATCTTGCCTTTCCAGATTGACAGGCCTACCTGATTGCACATGCTGCTGACTTTGTTCCTAGTGAAGAGAAGAACTTGGTGGGCACCTTGAAAATCTCAGGCTCTGTTCGTGAGCCGGCTCTGAATGTGAATAGCTTGCTGCATATCGTTGGACAGGGTGATTTCCAGATGAAACAGATAAATGCTCCTAGGACCCTTTCCCTTTAAATCCTAGAGTGGTGGTCAAATCCCAAAAGGACCAGCTATGGCAATGGAGATTTGTGCTACGAATGCTGTAGCTGGTATGGAGGAAGAGGAAGACCTTAAGGTCCCAACGAAAGCAGACCCTGATAGACAAGAATCTTTGTAAACAGAAGTTATCCCAGATCTGAAGGAAGAAGACCAAACCTGGCCCATTGAAGAGGAGCTGAACAAGGCAAAATCATTTCTTGAAGGAAAGTTCCAAGTTGGTAAAGAAAGCTCCCAAAGGGGTATCAAATTACCAAGCTGAATAGATTTGGGATGAGGATGGTGAAAGTGATGGGGAAGATCAATATGATGGTATGGAACATGAGGATGAGGGTAGTGAAGAGGAGCAGGGGGAGGAATGTGAAACTGACTATAGGAGAGCTCACATGTGATGATCTGTATGATGAGAAAATGGATGAAAAGGCTGAGGAAAACAATGTTGGAGAAATACAAATAAAAAAGACTGGAAGAGCCATTTCCAGATGAAGTAGAGACCCCCCTGTGACATGGCTGCAAGTATTTGATTTCAAAAATACAGAGGCCTCCAGAGCTTCTGCACGTCTTCATGGGACCCTAAGAAAAACCTTCCTCAAGATTATGCTCTGATCTTTCAGTTTCAGAACTTTACTAATACTAGGAAATTCATTTTTAAAGAAACTGAGGGAAAAAAAGAGGTTGAAGGAACTGAGGTTGGCTGATTGTCACACTTCATATCTGAAGTCCCTGTCTCACGGGTTGAGTGCTTCAAGCAAGGAGCACACCATTGATTGCATTTTCATTACTACCTGATGAACAGAAGATGTCAGTACTGAATATGGTGGGACCCTGGCAACACAGAGCCTATGAAAGCTAGAAGGGCTGATCTTCCACTGTGGGTTCAGGCTCTTCTGAGCCTCACCTTTATTCTCTCAGCACACTGCAACAGATAAATAAATTTCAGAGATTTCCTGTCTGCTAACATGGCCTTGGTGGTAACAATATATAGCCAATCACTTTTCCTCCTGCATCTATGCTACTTTTCAAACAAAATAGCAATGGGAGGCACAGCTTCATTACCACAGGCATCAGTTGTCAGTGGATCCAGACAGAATGGTCGTCAAGAGTTATTTTGAGTGGTCATCCTTTCAAAATTTTTACTAAGATGGCAGTAGTGCATTACATGTTCTTCAACAGAGAGAATGTGTTGTGGTTTAAGCCAGTGGAACTGAAAACAAAGTAGGGCCACAGGGGATACATCAAGGAGCCTTTAGGTATTCATGGCCACACTAAGTGCAGTTTTGATGGGAAGCTAAAATCTCAGCATACAAATTTCCCCAAATGGACTTGTGATCCATATGGACCAGAACCAGTATTCTGGGTGAAAAGTGAGATTTCTTCAGCAGTGCCTGAAGTGGACACAGATGAATGGACTTATTGGGATTCTGTCTCATTGCTACTGGCTTGCACACTAGGGATGGGATATTACAGGTTGTGATTGGGCAAAGTTTGTGTTATCTACCTTAGCCTAGATAGAGATCTGCTGCCTTTTTTGCAAAAGGCTTTTCTTGGCCTTAACAAAGTACCTCAGTAAACTATGGATGTTTTTCTATTGTTACTTAGTTAAAAAAAAATATATATATATTAAATCTTACCGAAACATCCACTTTCCATTAGGATTTTGAAAGCTGTTTAAGAGAGGAAGATAGGAAGTTGAAGTAACCAGGAAACAAAATTTCCAAGTGTCTGCAGACACTGAATCCCATCTGTTTTGGATATGTGTGTCGGCACATTCTCTGTCTCCACAGATTACCACTTAGGGGGAACAGTGCAACCAGAGGAAGATCAGACTAGAACCATTTAAAGTATTAATCTCAGGGCAGGAAATTTTTGTTGGGGGTGGGTCTTACTGCACTAATAGTTTGAGAACTAGTCAGAAAGCCATAATGGCTGCAGTGAAATGGGTAAGAAAGAATGGGGTAGATAAAGTCAGAAAAAAGGAGGAACTTGATCACAATTGTCAGTGGTTCTTAACCCAGATGCCCATCAAGATCACTGGAGAACTTTTAAGAAATACTCCTGCCTGTCACCAACTTTAGAAATTCTGATTCAGTTGATCTGGGTTAAGGTCCAGCAAAACACAATTTAAAAAGTAGCCTAGATGATTCTAATGCACTCAGCTTTGGAAACCACATACATAAGGATTTTGGCTTTCTCTATGATATTGGAAGCTAGTGGAGAATTTAGGACAAAGGGGTGCCATAATATGATTTGCATTTCAAGAGAAAAAGAATATAGCAGAAAATGGAGAATAGTCTCTAGGGAGCATTGAGGAGCCATAAGATCACTTAAGAAGTTACTGAAATAATGCAGGAAAGAGATTATGGTGCTGTGGACCAAAGTGGTATCACTTAGATGATGTTAGATGATGATACTGATACAGAAGTCTGGATGTCAAGAGAGCTCAATCCATACACATTTTGTAAAATAATTTTGACGTGTATAGAGTAAATTTTGGACAGATTTATACAATGTCAGCTTTTCAACAGTAAAATCTGTACAAGCATAACAAATAAAAGACCAATTGTCTCTTCACTTGTTTATAAATGTTGATAATAGAGAAAATAACACTTGAAATATTATAGAGAAATGATAACTCATATATGTATACTACTATTTATAAAAGTGTTGGTGAAGATGTGGAGAAAAAGGAACCCTCATGTACTGTTGGTTGGAGTGCAAATTGGTGCAGCCACTGTGGAAAACAGTATGGAGGTTCCTCAAAAAGTTAAAAATAGAACTGTCCTATAATCCAGTAATCACACTACTGGGTATTTACCCCAAAAATATAAAAACACTAATTCAGAGTGATAATTGCACCCTTATGCTTATTGCAGCATTATTTATAATAGCCAAATTATGGCAGCAGCCCAGGTGTCCATCAACAGATAAATGGATAAAGAAGATGTAGTATATATACACAACAGAATATTATTCAGCCATAAAAGGAATGAAATCTTGCCATTTGCAACGACATGGATGGAGCTAGAGAGTATGATGCTAAGAGTAACAAGTCAGAGAAAAACAAATACCATGTGATTTCACTCATATGTGGAATTTAAGAAACAAAACAAAGGAACAGAGATGCCTGGGTGGCTCAGTCGTTAATCATCTGCCTTCAGCTCAGGTCATGATCCCAGGGTCCTGGGATCCAGCCCCGCATAGGGCTCCCTGCTCAGCGGTAAGCCTGCTTCTCCCTCTGCCTCTGCTTCTCTCTCTCCCTCTGCTTGTTTTCCCTCTCTTGCTGTGTTTCTCTCTGTCAAATAAATAAATAAAATCTTTAAAACAAAACAAAACAAAGGAACAAAGGAAAAAAGAGGAAGAGAGAGAGACAAACCAAGAAATAAACACTTAACTATAGAGAACAAATCGATCATTACCAGAGTGGAGGTGAGTGGGGGATGGGTAAAATAGATGATGAGGATTAAAGAGTACACTTACAATGAGCACTGAGTAATGTTTAGAATTGTTGAATCACTGTATTTTATTTGCATCTGAAACAAATATAACACTGTATGTTAACTATACTGGAAATAAAATAGAAAACAATAAATATAAAAAAAGAAATATAGTTTTTATTCAACCAGTCATCACCTTAAAAGCTTACCTTTAAGAAACAAGCCAAAGGGTCATAGGGGAAGAGACGAAAAAATGAAAGAAGACAAAACCAGAGAGGGAGACAAACCATAAGAGACTCTTAATCACAGGAAGCAAACTGAGGGTTGCTGGAGGGGAGGAGGGTGGAGTGATGGGGTAACTGGGTGATAGACATTGGGGAGGGTATGTGTTGTAATGAACACTGGGTTTTATATAAGACTGATGAATCATAGACCTGTACCCCTGAAACAAATAATACATTATATGTTAATTAATTGAATTTAAATTTTTAAAAAAGCTTACCTTGATAATACTATGACCCAATTATGATTATAATAAAATTTCATAATCTTCCATGAGATTCAACATATTAACTAAATTAACTATTATAACTAAAATGAATAGATAAATTTTGAAATATCTGAAAATAGATATGTGGTCAAAATGCACAGATATATTCACCATATCAATATCTAAAACAGTAAACTTTAGAAATTTTTACATATTCATTTGCCAGTGAAATACATAACAAATGTAGCATATTCATCATTCTGTTCTTAAGTAACATATTAGGGCTGTGAAATATTATAGCACATGGAATTTGAATCTTTAAAATGACATGAGAAAATATTTATTTTATAATTCACTTTGTAATTTTAAGTGTTAAAAGTGTCTTACATGTGCTCTATTGTGATTATACCACAAAATAATAAAAGTGTAAAAAAAGCTGTTTTTAAAAATCTGGAAAGAAATCAAACTAAATTTCAAGAGTAAATATTTGCAGGGGCATACCTGGCTGGCTCAGTCAGTAGAGCATGCAACTCTTGATCTCAGGGTCGTGAGTTCAAGCCCCACACTGGGTGTAGGGATTACTTAAAAAAAAAAAAAAAAAAGAAGAAGAGTAAATATTTCCAGATTATGGGCTCATGAGGTCATGAGGGATCTGTATATTTATCTTCTTTTGATGTTTTCCAAGTGTGTAAATTGATCACAATAATAAAATGATTACATTTGTAATATATGCTAACAGTCTGTCCATAAAGAAAAGTCAAGCTAATAAATTCACAATTAACTTTACACTGATATTAAGGGAAATAAAGAAATCTACATACAAACCCAATAGTTATATGTGTTTTGTTTGAATATTTTCTTCCAATACAAAGGAGAAAGCAGGATAAGCTTCAATTGAAACTTCAGTAAATCTAATGTTCTCATTTCTAAGACAATTTTATTGAAGTAATAATAGTTATTCATTCTATAATGAAAATAATGCCACTGTTTTTGGAAATGTAGCTGAATAAACATGTATAAATAATTTTAAGTGATAGAATTATATGTTTTATACTCCCAAGGGAATAAACACTCTCAAGAAATTTATGGGGCTTCTTTGCAAGAAACCTGAAGAAATTTTTAATTCAAGGAAGTAGTGTTAGAAACAGCATAAGATGCATTTGAAATCATAAAATAATCTGATGATTACAAATTGAACAAAAAATAAGATCAATTCACTTTTCATTGGTGTTTGATTATATTTCTATATGACCAAGGTTTCTGACAATATTTTAATATGTCACAAAACTTCCCATTGATGGACCATGTCCTACTGAAGCTTAAGGTTCAGTAGGGATGATGGCAGAAGACATTAATCGAAGATTTCATATATCTTTACCATGTGTGATAAGTAATTACTGAAGGCAATTATGTCACACTTGCTGGTGAAATAACAAAAGGAGAGTGGGAGAAGATGATTTTGTAGTGTGTATGGGAAGGGAGAGGAAGAGTGAGTGAGTAAAGCATGAGCAATGTTCTAAGCAGAAGGCAAATGCATTACAATAGTGAGGAACTTGGATAATTGAAGGAACTGAAAGAGAACCAATGCTAGCAGAATCCAGGAAGTAAGAAACCCAACTATGTAGGGTCATGGAAGCCAGCAGAGATATGAATCCTTATAGGCTAAGAGTATTGGAAATGGCATGCATGATTAAATCTGCATTTTTAGAAGACAACTCTCACTGCACTGTAACAAACAGTTTGGGAAAAGACAAGAACAGATAAAAGGTCAATTGGGAGTATGCAGACAGACAGAAACTTGGACTTGATTGTAGACCTAGGGAAGATTGAATAGGTTCAAGGAATATTCATGTGGTAAGATCAAATAAATCTGGATATAGATTTGTTTTGAGAGCTGGGAATAAAAGGGATTCTGGCACGAAACAGGGTGGATATTGCTCCTATTTATTGGAAATTAAGTTTGGGACTGATAGATTGGAAGTGGCCAGATTGTGGATTTTGAGATTTTGAGGTGAACTAACCTTTTCTTTTTAGTATAACAAGTAGGTTAATAACTGTGGATTAATGATGAATAAGATAATATACTAGAATAAATTTTATAGAATATTTAGAAGAATAATCCATAGAACATTTAGAAGAATAATCCATTTTCCACTGGTGGAAAAATAAAAAAAATTATATATAATCATCCTACATTAATTTTATAATCTCCTAATGTAATAGCTATAGAATAAAACTATACTGCATTAATTAATTGTGTAGTATGTAGATATAATGTGTTATAAGTATATAGAATAAAATGTGCTTAATAATCTGTTTTCATGGGTTTATTCTCATACATCATAAGTGCCCTTCATCATAAACATACAGAAATAGGAAACATTAAAAAAATTTATGGTCTCTAAATTACTAATATCTTTTATTTTATAAGGGAAACAGCTGTGGTCACTAAGTATGGATTATATTTTAGTTTTGGTACATACCCATTTTTTCCCACTCTAGTTGAAGAAAAATCACAACCACTTAGCCTCATTTATTGTTTGTTATGAAAAGCAAGAAAATAATTGTGTTTTGATTAATAATTATCTTTTAAGTGTGTACAAGTGAGGTGAAAAACAGTAGGACAGAGAGGCACAGCATGTCTAATTGAGAAAACTGCATGATCTACAATATTGTGTTATACCAGGAGATAGACTAAAATCAATTTAGCTGAAAATTGGAGGACTGACTACTCAAAAGTAAGGATGCATAAGACTAACATCTAGTCAATAATGTTTTTCAGAAGAGCAAAAACACAAAACAGTCATCTTTTCACTTCTGAAAAGTTCAAAAGGTGATAAAAATTGGAGCTATAGATAATAAGTTGTACAATAAAGCCTGGGAATGATATCCTTGCAGACCCTGGCAACCACCATTCTACTCTTTGGTTCTATGAGTTTGACTATTTTAGATTCCATATAGATATATGAGATTATGCAGTATTTGTCTTTCTTTGCCTGCTTAATTTCACTTAGCATAATGTCCTCTTTATTCATCCATATTGTCAAAAATGGCAAAATTTCCTTATTTTTAAGTCTGAATAATAGTCTATTGTGTGTGTATATATATATATATATATAATAGTCTATTGTGTGTGTATAGATAGATAGATAACATTTTCTTCATCTGTCAATGGACATTTAAGTTGGACATTTCTTGGCTATTGTGAATAACGCTGAAATGAATATCAGAATACAGATATCTTTTTGAGATCCTGATTTCTATTTCTTTTGATATATACCCAGAAGAGGGATCCTTGGATCATATGATAGTTCTGTTTTTCATTTCTTGAGGAATCTCCATACTGTTTTCCATGATAGTTGTACAAATTTACATTCCCATCAAACTTGTACAAGGATTCCCTTTTCTCTACATCCTCAACAACATTTGTTACCTTTTGACATTTTGAAAATACTAACAGGCATGAGATAATATCATTTTGATTTGCATTTTTCAGATGATTACTGATGTGGAGCACCTACTCATATACCAGTTGGCCATATCTCTGTCTCCTTTGGAGAAATGTCTATTCAGGTCATTTGCCCATTTTTAATTTTTTTTTTGGGGGGGGAGCTATTGATCTGTATGAGTTTCTTATATATTTTGGATTATATATTTTGGATATTAATTCCTTATCAGATGTGTGGTTTACAAATATTGTCTCCCATTACATAGGTTGCCTTTTAATTTCTGTTGATTGTTTTCTGTGTAGAAGCTCTTTAGTTTGCTGTACTCCCACTTATTTAATTTTGTTTTGTTTCCTGTGCATTTGGTGTCAACAAAAATTGAGAAGACCAATGTCAAGAAGTCTTTTTCACTACGTCTAATTTTTCTCTATTGTTTCAGGTCTTACATTTAAGTCTTTAATTCATTTTGAGGTGATTTTTATGTATGCTGTAAGATATGGGCCCAATTTCATTATTTCGCTTGTGGATATATTGTTTTCCCAACATCATTTATTGAAAAGACTATTCTTTCCCCATTGGGTGTTTTTGGCACCCTTGTTAAAGATCAATTGGCTGTCAATGAATATTTTTATTTCTGTAATCTCTATTCTGTTCTATTTGTCTATATTTCTGTTTTAATAACTATAGCTTTGTAGCATAATTTGAAATCAGAAAGTATGAGGCTTTCAGATTTGTTCTTTCTCAAGATTGCTTTGGCTCTTTAGGGCCTTTTGTGGCTTCATTCAAATTTTAGAACTTTTTTTTTTCTATTTCTGTATAGAATGTCTTTGGGGTTTTGATCCAGATTGCATTGAATCTGTAGATCACATTGTATGGGTAAAATGGGCATTTTAACAATATTAATTCTTCCAATCCATGAACATGGGATGTCTTTCTATTGATCTGTCTTCTTGAATTTCCTTCTTCAATGTTTTATAATTTTTAGTGTGCAAATTTATCATCTCTTTGTTTCAGGTTTTTCATAATCTATCATCTCTTTGTTTCAGGTTTTTCATAAATATTCGATTCTTTTTTGTTGCTATTGTAAATGGGATTTTCTTAATATTCTTTTCAAATAGTTCTTTGTTAGTGCATAGAAATGCCACTGATTTTGGTATGCAAATCAATGTGACATACCACATTAACAGAAATGAAAGATAAAAACTATATAATCAATTAAATAGACGCAGACAAAGCATTTGACAAAATTCAACATCCATTCATGATAAAAAGTCCCAAAAAATATGTATAGAAAGAACTTAACTAAATGCAGTAAAGTCCATATATGTAAAACCTAAAGCTAACATTATAGTCAATGCAAAACAACTGAAAACTTTTTCTCAAGGATCCAGTACAAGGCAAGGATGCTCATTCTTACCACCTCTATTCAATATAGTGCTAAAAGTTTTAGCCAGAACAATTAGACAAGAAAGAGAAATAAAATGTATCCACCCTGGGGGAAAAAAAAAGAAATTATCTGTTTGAAGATGACATGATCACATATGCAGAAAAACCTAAAGCCTCAACAACAACAAATCTACTAGAACTCACAACTTTAGTAAAGCTGCAAGATAGAAAATCAATATAAAAAATTAGTGGCATTTCTTGGGACACCTGGGTGGCTCAATCTGCTAAGCATCTGCTTTCGGCTCAGGTCATGATCCCAGGGTCCTGGGATCGAGTCCTGCATCGGGTTTCCTGCTCAGCGGGGAACCTGCTTCTCTGTCTGTCTGCT
The DNA here is from genome assembly GCF_004348235.1 of Phoca vitulina. Taxonomy (NCBI): domain Eukaryota; kingdom Metazoa; phylum Chordata; class Mammalia; order Carnivora; family Phocidae; genus Phoca; species Phoca vitulina. The sequence goes on along the minus strand of NW_022589721.1, from coordinate 7,840,992 downwards.
GTTTCCCCTGCTTGTGCTCTCTCTCTCTAATAAATAAATAAAATCTTTAAAAAAAATTAATGGCATTTCTGGTCTATACTTTTAAATGCTGAAGTGATTCAGTCCTCAGAACTCTTTTCTCCTGTATCTACACTCACTGCCTAGGAGCTTTTGTTGAGGCTTCACCTCAAACCTCATCTCCTATTAAACCTTAGAAATTAGCATCACCATTTACTAGGTTATATAATATCGTGAAGTCTACCTTGACACTTTTTTCCTTCCAAGCCATATTTATTCAGCAAAACTAGGATTCTACCTTTGAAACATATCTTTCTTAATAGATTTCTTCATTTCACTTTGTTATTCCATATTTTTTCCTAAATTTCTAATTGCTTATTTCCAATCTTTCAACAAATTTTCATTTCTCTCCTGCCCTTCCATATTTAGTGCTTCTCAAAGTGTTACTCTAGGCACACCTTTATTATTACTTTGTATATTCTTCCCTGCTCTTTCATAATATCAAATAACAACTAAGTTCTGATAGTCCTTGAATCTATATCTCCAAGGCAAAGACTGTCCACCTAAGATGTGTGTCCACTCTCCTCCTGAGACTGTCTTCTTGTGTATTTTATAGATAGCTAAAAATGATACAATATCTAAAATTTATTGAGTACTTATGCACCTGCACCTGGCACTAATCTAAATGCCTTACTCTATTATCTCCTGCAACGATCCGGTAACCTTGTGACTTGTACCTATCAATATCCCTCCTTGACAAACAAGACACGGAGAGGTTCAGTAACACACCCAGAATCCACAGCTAGTAATTGACAGTCCTGGATTATACACACAGCAATTAGGGCCCAGGAAGAACATGCACAAAATAGGCCCTCTTAAAATATGAACAAAAATCAATTCATCTTCTCACCCCAGCCCAGTCCACTTTTCTCCAGAATTCATTATCAGAAAGACAATCTCCATGGTTGTTTTAGCGAGGAAACCTGGGCTATAGTCTCCCCATTCTCTCCCTATAGTCTCTCAATCCATACACTACCATATCACCATGTCTTGTCTATTTTAATGCCTGTTTGTTATTTAAATTTATTCATTTTTCTTCCAAAGTCAGATAACTGTCATTTTTTAAATTTTCACAGCCTTTCAACCAATCTCTCTGACATCAGAGTAGACCACCTACTATCCCTTTTCTAAACCCCGTCAAAATAATTTTAATAGAATATTCCCATGTCTCAGCTTTTAACATTTTGATGGATGTGCTCCCTAATTAAAGTAAAAAAGTAACAAATGTAGCTTATTAGATCTGCATGATCTGGTTCAATTTTAATTCTCCAGCCTCTTACTATTGTCTCCTATGCTTTAGAAAGAAGAGCATGGTTCATTTTTTTCTACTTGGCAAGCTTTCTGTTACCTATGCCTTTGGCTCTGCAAGTTTTTCTCTCTGCCTGAAACACTTGATCCACTTTGTCTAGTTGAAGTTTATCATATTCAAATTTCAGTTTAGAAATCGCTTTCTTCAGGGAATGTCTCCCTGCAATCATGTGCAGGTAATAAGGCTCTTCTAACACCTCATAATCTCCTTTCTACTAGGCCATAATTGATAGTTTATTTTCTGTAACTCTCATTGGACTGCGATCTCAATGAGAAAAGGGCAATGTCAGTTTTGTTCAAGTATACAAGTATTTTCATGCCCTAAGAGTTCCTTGAATATTGAGTGGATGAATAAATAAATGATTATATTTACTTGTTTATATGTTATTATCTTTAAAACTTCTTTAAGTGATTATACACACACAAACACACACACACACACACACACACACACAAAACTTTCCTAACTAAACTTATGTTATCCTGACATCTTATGAATTCTAATTATTGTCCTTTCCAGATGCAACTTATCACTTCTGACGTAATAGTTTAGGAATGGTGTATCCTCTTCAATACAAATCTATACTAAAAATATTCTGAAGTGAGGTCACAATTTAAGCATTCAAATGTTACATTATAAAGTACAAATTAAATAATCATTTAATAAATCAATGTTGCTTCTCTTGTGTACCTCCTAGGTGAGCTGTTTATGAAATCCAGGCAACTACAGGTCTACTGACCTATGTCACAACTTTCCACGCAGCCCTGTCAGTTCAATTTTTCATCTTTCTATTCTCATCTTCCTTCATATCAGTGAATTGTCATAGGCTACTGATCTTGAATCAAATTTACCTGAAATTCAAACATAATGAAAATGGGAATTGATGAATGAAAACCAGTCACAACCATCAATTTTATTCTTAAGCAAATAAATTCTTCAAGTTATGGAACATCAACACTTACACCTGTAGTAATGGAAGCAATAAGGCAAATGAATAGAGTAGTGAGTTTCAACTAATTAATGCCCTAATTGTACTAGTTAACTATAATAATTATTTAAATATCCAGTGATTTCAATTGTTTGTATTCAATGCCCTATTTTACCTACAGCAGATTTTAAGTAAAGTTATTGATTCATTTTCAGTGTTTATTGTGAACCTGGAATATGAGAGTCATGTCATGAAATAGGAATTGATTTCTAGGTATCAAAATCAGATTCAATAAATTAGTGTATGCTTTCTTCCTTTGGGGACATAAAAAGTATATACATTTCTGAGTGAAAAGGGTAACAAATAAAAATAAAAATTTCTCAGTCTTCTCTTGGGTATTCATGAAGGTTAATTTTGAAAGGATGTCTTAAAGAATGTTATCAAAGCATGTAATTAGTAATGAAAAAAAATAGCTACAAGTATTTTTAAGTGAAATGATGAGTTTCCTGATTGAATGAGCTGGTATCATGGGTGCTAGGCCAAAGAGTTTATTCCAAATATAGCTAATATTTCTTTGGATCAGATTAAGTTTATATATAGACATGATCATTATTATTGCATTCTTTGTTATTATGACAGACATTTACTGAGAATCAAAGATATACTAGGCATTTTGCTGACTTTAAACCTTAAATTCTTTATTCAGTACTCCAATTTGCATCTCTACTGGCATATTTCATTCATACCGGGTTCTAATGCTAATCTTTGTATGTCATCATTGTTTCCATTAAAAAAATACCATTACTGATGCTTTGGTAAACCAGAGGCTTTGATGAACTTATGTGGAAATATAAAATAGGATTTTTTTTTTTATTTTTGTTCCTAAATCACTGGGGACTTAAAACATAAAAATTTCAGAAAAAATCAGATCACTGTGAAAGAGATATTTCAGCAGCTTCTTTCTTTCTTTTTTCTTTTCTTTCTTTCTAATTCTATCTCCTGCATTACATTAGTCTAGAACTAGGAAACTATGGAAATGTACCAGTGTATACCAACCATTATGTTAAATAATATTTTCATTGTTTTAAGAAATGCTCACTTATCTATTGAAATTGTTAAGAAAATTCTAGTCTTTCTCTTTGCTCAAAATGACTATCAAACCTCAAATGTAAGAAATTAATATATTAAATATAGTTCATTTGTGTTACAGAAATAAGCAAAACATTTTAATGTGTGTCTTTCAATTGCTCATATTTATTCTTTGCAGCATTTTATTTTCCCAAATGTAGTCCAGTTAATAATGTTTTCTCTTCCTAGTAGATCCTTACATTTTGATGACCTCTCAATTTTGCAGAACTATTTAAAATCTTAGCAAATTGTTATAATGTTTTGAAAAGATGATAAGGTTAAGGTTATAAATATAATCTAACCAAAAAATTATCAAATAAATTAATCAAGGAAATTTATTTGGATGTGGACAAAATTTTAGCACTTTTTTTAATCTCTCTATTCAAAGTGATATTGCCATAAAAACAATTCAGGAAGCCCAGAAAATAAACATACTTGCTAATTTACTCTAATATTTAAAAGATGTAAGCCTTTGTATTTTCTTAAAATAAAATAGCATTTCAGGGCGCCTGGGTGGCTCAGTTGTTAAGCGTCTGCCTTCAGCTCAGGTCATGATCCCAGGGTCTTGGGATCGAGCCCCGCATAGGGCTCCCTGCTCAGCGGGAAGCCTGCTTCTCCCTCTCCCACTCCCCCTGCTTGTGTTCCCTCTCTCACTGTATCTCTCTGTCAAATAAATAAATAAAATCTTTTTAAAAATAAAAAATAAAATAAATAAATAAAATAACATTTCAAATTGACCTTGCTTACCAAGCTTCCTCTAATAATTTTAGCATAAATTATTCTCCATTTCTATATAAAGTACCAAGCAAAACATTACATAGATCTTTGAACTTCATCAGTATAATGTTGAGTCATTTAACATTCTAATTTGTGGTTTATTTGAAAATATGGAAAAGTGATAAAGTCAAAATGATTTTCAGTTTTTAAAACAACTTTAAAATGCATGCATTGCATTTACTGTATGAATTTGTCATCTGGTACGTATCAGATGGTTAAGACTATCTACAATGAGTCACAAACATGTTTTTAGGTTAAAATGCTCCTTTACGTGAATATTATAATAACTGGTTTGTTGACCTGTGTCACAGCTCAGACAGATTAAACATAATTGACCAGTTCTCCTCCTTTATGTAGATTCCAACAGCAAACAATACGTTTACTTTTATTGTGGACTCACCCGAACCATAGAAGTTATTCTCTTGGACTCTTCATCTTCCCTTGGCTTCAGGGGGAATAGTCTGTTGGAGAAGGCAGAAATAGTCTTATCACAGACAACACTGACAAAATTTGACTCTCTCTTCACGTCTCAGTTTTGCTTACAGTCTTACAGAAGTTTCATTGGAGCACTGGTAGCTGGTGGTAGTAGTGCCGGTTTAGTTACCTCTTGGTAAACTATAAAGGAAGCATTTAACTCCAATTGTTAGAGAGCTTCCTCAATATAGGGGTATTTACTGTCATCTCCAAAAGTTAGGTCATGGTGTTCAGTTCTGGAGCAAAAGGAAAGTATAGTTTAATAGCCTGCTACTTTTGTTATATATTTGTTTATTGTTCCTTCTGTATTACTTATGATGCAGTCTAAGCTGCTACAACCACCCCCCCCAAAAAGATTTGTTTTAAAAAGATGGAATTTTATTTCTCTGTCATATCACGGTCTCAGCTACTTAGTCCAGGGCTGGCATGAAAGCTCTGTTGCATGAGGTGTGCCAAAGTCTAATTCTATCTCCTTATTTTACAATCCTGAAACAGGTGGCTTCCATCTTGAATCCTAAGATGCTTGTTTCACCAGCCACCCCCATATCCATACCCTCATCCTGCAGAAGGATAAAATGGGCAAATGTATGACATGTCCCTTGCTTCTAATAGCATGTCTAGAAGTGATACTTTTTTTTTAACCTGGCAACATCGTTTTGCCCAACACTTAGCCACATGATTACATCTAACCTCAAGAATTTGGAGGTAGTATAGTTTTATGTGGGTAGTGATGTGTTCAGCTGATTTTAATGAATGTTAAAGAAATAATGAGATAATGAATATTGTGGAACAGACAGTATTCCCACTTCTATTAGCTGAAAACATCTGAATAAGTGGTGCACCTCCAACTAAGAGCAAATTATGATGACTATTTCAGGCATTTTAATGTTGTGTTTTCCTTTATTTATTACACTAATAAATCCCAAATCTGGAATGACAAATTGTATTACTCTAGTCTGTAACTGTATAAACCTGTGTTCTAGCTACAGAGAATAATACTGTGTTCCCAGAGCAAGCTTTCATTTTTTTATGCCACTTTATGTTTGGATACTTTGTATCATTTTCTGAATTCTGAATTCTCTCAATCTCCTCCCAAATTTCTACTCAAAGGTCAAGATCCTCCTGAAAAATAAACTACTCTGTGAAGCCTCCCTTCAGGCCAGAGTTGTCCACTCACTACTGGGTTCCTGCAAAATCATACATATACTTTCACTATAGCACTTGAATACAATAATTATATGGGCATATGTTATATGTGCATATGGAAAGAATTGATGCTCAGAGTTCAGGTTAACCTAATAAAGTCAAAGATTACTAACTCATTAAGCAAAAAATAAACCTACATGTGTCTCACTCCAAAGTTAAATTCTTTTTCCATTTATTACAATAAATATTTCTCCATTCCTATTGAAAATAGCAAAATTCACAACCTAAGAGATATAGTTCAGACACTGGAAAGCATTTTATTGTACTGAGACTTATGCCATAGTAACTATACCATGGTATTAATTGGAAAAGTTGTCAATTCTGGAAAATTAGAACATAGTAGATAAAAATTTTGCAGTCTCAATCCCTGTAATTTCTTGTCTCCACAGATAATAAATTTTTGCTTAACAAATAGTTGTAAATGTTGATTAATACTAGACTTGTATATTCAGTTCATTAAATATCCATTATGTTCTTTGTATTGCTTTAGCCCTAAGGATTCAGTTGTGAAGGAGATGGCTAAAGTTACAGTTATTCTGGAGCTTATGTTTAGTGGAAGACTGATGGTGGGGTGTTAGGAAGAAAGGGGACAGACATTATAAGAACAAATAAAGAACAAAGCATCTTTAGATAGAGTTAAATGCCATTAAAAATAATAAAATAGTGAAATGATAGATTAGAAAGACTGAAGAAAATATTCAGATTAGGTGGTCAGGAAAAACCTCTCTAAAGAGATGGCATTTATAAGAGAGTATGGAGCACAGGACAGAGACCTAGGAAATAAGCACTATTTGTAAATACTCACAAGAGAAAATATGGACACATAAGAATAAAGAACTAGAGAGAAGCCTTAGGACATTCCAGTAATTACTAGTTCAGCAGAAAAAAAAAAATTGTATAAAAGTAGAAAAGGAGTGGCCAATGAAAAGGGAAATGTAACTAGAGTATGAGGATAAGGAAATCCCAAAAGGACTATCTTTAGAAGGGTGTAGACAATTGTACAAAATGCTGCTGAGCAAGAGAATGCAGCAAAGACAGAAACTATACCTCTCGATTTGGACAGATGCAAGTTTCTAGTACCATAGGCCAAACTTATTAGAGTGATGAGTAGGGTCTCTACTGGAGTAAGTTAATGGGAGATGAAGACATAGACATAGTAATTTATAGACAATTCTTCCAGAAATTGTGTTGTAAAGGGATAAAGGAAGAGATTTGACATAAAAAGGGGTACTTTGCTTTCCTGAAACTTTTCTCTCTCTTCCTCCTTCTCTCCTCTCCCTCCCCTCCTCCCTCCTTTCCTTCGCCCTCCCTTCCTTGGTTGAACTTATGCTCTATTAACAACTTTTTTCACTATATGTAGTAACATGAAGAAATACAGTCACTTGTTAAAACCAAAAGATAGTAAAATCTACTACTCCTCATATCTTTCTGGAGATCCAATATACAATATAGTGCCTATAGCTTAAAATACTGTATTGTACACATAAAATTGCTAAGAGCGTAGATCTTCTGTTAAGTGTTTTTACCACAAAATAATAATAATAATAATATCTGTATATGTTTTATAATAACTGCTAAAGAGGAAAGATTATCTCATCTACTTTGTGTACATTGAGTGTAGCACTGTATATACAGATAATTTACAAATGTCTTATCATGATGATGCCTTGATAAATGGAAAACATTAAAACATCTTTTGCTCTGACATAATCATATATTTCCATCTTCGAGTACAAAATAAGTGTACATATGCTTAAAAACATCACTACAAATCTTACAAACATTAAAAAGTAAGGTAATATCAAGATCTTTATGTTACTCTGATCCCCAAAACATATACACCAATCCTAAGGAAAAAACTGTAAACTAGTATTTCTCCACATAAATACAATAATTATTAAAATACATTATTAAATCAAATTGAACAATGTATAAAAATAAAACAGAATTACCAAGTAGAATTTATCATAGAAAGAATATGGGGTTAAGGGCACCTGAGTGGCTCAGTCGTTAAGCATCTGTCTTCGGCTCAGGTCATGTTCCCAGAGTCCTGGGATCAAGCCCCTAATCAGGCTCCCTGCTCCGCGGGAAGCTTGCTTCTCTTTCTCCCACTCCCCCTGCTTGTGTTCCCTCTCTCGCTGTGTCTCTCTCTGTCAAATAAATAAATAAAATCTTTAAAAAAAAAAGAATATGGGGTTTTATATCCATATATCAATCTTGGAATTTGCCATTTTAATTGAAGCAAAGATCAAAAGCTCCATAAGAATTTAGATTGTGCAAAAAATTCCCACTTTTGATGAAAAGCAGGACTCATTAATGATAAAATTCCTCAGGAAACTAGAAATAAATGAGATTTTTGTCACTTAATAAAGAACTCCTATAAAAAAATACAGCCAACCTCATAATCAATGGACAAACACTGTTTTCTATTTAAAATGAGGATCAACGCAAAGTTGACTAATCATTTCATGCAACACTGTACTGGATGTCTTTGTCAGTGAATAATGCAAGAAAATTAATAAATGTTATACACATTAGGAAGAAAATAGTAAACATTTATTTATATGTAAATGACATGATCGTACATGTAAAAGTCACTAAGAAGACTATAAAATCATTGATAAATCTTAGAAGTGAAATTAGTAAGGTGTCAGGATACATTGTCAATATAAAAAGCTCAATCACATTTCTCTGTATTATTAATAAAATGGGTCTTGATACATAAATCCTATTTATATTATCAGCTTAAAAGGACTAGGGATGCATTTATGGGAATATATGCAAGATATATACATTGAAAACATCAAAATATTGCTGAGGAACATGAAAGAAAACTAAATAATTCAAGAGATACAGCATGTACAAGGTTTAGAAAATATAATGGTAAGATGTCAATTTTCTCCAAATTCTTCCATAAATTTAATGGAATGTCAATCAAAATCTTAACAGCCTTTTAAATTGATCTGCTAACTCTAAAATTTATTTGATAAGGCAAAGGAATTGGAATAATCAAAACAAGAACCAAGTGGAAAACGGGAATTACCTGGTTTTAACTTATAAAACTTCAGTAAACAAGACAGTAATATAGAGGAATATAGAAATATAAGGGAGTGAAGCAAAACTGAGCATCCAGCAATAGACCCACACATATATAGTCATTCCATTTTCTCTAGAGAAAAGTCAAGTGAGGACAGAGTGAGCGGACATTATCTGAAAGCCAAGGAGAGAAGCCTGATCAGAAACCAATCCTGTGGGCACCTTGATCTTGGACTCCCAGCCTCCAAAGCTGTGGGGACACTGAGGATTAGAATAGTTTTACTTTGTCCAAGATTCATAAAGTTGGTTAGAGCAACATGAAATCATGAGGCTTGGGATCAATTTGTTCTTTAAACTAAGTGACTAGTAAGTGACTGATGAAACACAAATTTAACTGATTTGAGCCTGTGAATTATTAAATTCAAAAGCTTGCACCAACCTTATCCTGCCCTTTTGGTGTGTGAGCCTTGACATTAAATCTCACTGGAACAAAAGCAACAACAACAAAAAAGACCCTTACTCTAGAGCTTTCTAAAATATTATATCAAAGCACAGGAGAAAGTGACAATACTTGGACAGTTTATCAGTGTGAATAGAGAAGACTGCACAAAGGTGAAATAAGTTAACTCCAGAGCTCCATTACCTCAGACCTCCTCCAGAGGCCTCAGTATCTGAAGGAGTCATATTTTGGTATACCTATAACCTGTGACAGAAATTGGAGAGTCCTGCCTCTTTGGACTGGATTTACTTGTGAGTAGACCAAGTGCTCCTGGATAGAATGTGGAGAGTTAAGTTAAGCTCACTTTATGGAAAAATAAAATTATATTTTATTTTACCTATTTGGATTTTTTAAACTTTACTGATCATGAAATCCCAACTCAGCCCTTGCCTACCATTAGTGATATAGCCACTGCAAATGACCAAGGTATGGATAAAATTCCAATTTGTCTCTTAGGTAGACAAAGGACAAGGGTTGCCTTTCTTTCCAAAGACCAAAGTGCCTTTATGTGTGTGCTATCAACTTTAACTTTTCACTGTGAGCTCACTTCTTTGCTACTTCTATCTCGATCTGATTATTTATTGCAGTGCATTTGAGAACAATTAAGATAAGAGCAAGAATCCGAAGAATAAGCACCCAAAGACGTTGAAATAAAGTCAAAGTAATTTAGTGAGAAACAATGAAAACTGATAGGGGAACTACACTATCATTTTGTACTCTGGGCAGAGGAATTTTAGCTAAGTGAGAATTCTGGAATTAAAAATGTGTTTTGTTTTCTTTGTTATACTGTGTTTGCTCTTATTGGCCAGATCACAAGCTGATTAGAATAAATGCTAGTGGACAGTAATGTGAACTTTAGTTACTGCCTACTCAGCACATAGCCAATTTTTTACACCAAAATTTTCCATGTAAAAAATCAGTCAAGTATTTAAACCATTTACCTTTTTTTATTTTTCTATCACATCTCAGAGATTAAGTTCTTGTCTCCTACAAAAATACTTTTCCTGAAGCAGCCCAACAACTTGTGAGTTGAAAGCTTGATTACAATTTTCCAACTATAATATGACTGTCCAGCACAAAACAACCACAGCAATAAGAAAAACATGTATCTGTGGTAACACCACTTTCTATTGGCACAAATAACTGATTTTCTCTGGGGGCTGGAATTTTCATAGTAGTGGAATGATTGTGGCATCACATAAGATTAATTCTGAGTTCTGAGTAGTAATTAAGTGCTGAAATGTATATTTTATTAGTATTTTGATACATGACTTATTCACCTTTTATTCACTACATGTAGATGATCCAATGTGTGAATTACATGTATTTATATTTTTTTATGTTTTCATTATTAGTGAAAAATACAGATATTTTTCAATCACCCAGCACTCTTCTAAGTTGTCTTCCCCTACCTTTGATAATTATTCTTAGGGAATCAAACTAATTTGAATATTAGTCTGAGCAAAACATAATTAAGAATGTAAATCTGAAGAGAAGCAAAAACTAATGGAATCCAAAATTGAATACAGATGATGTTTGAATTATCTCATTACTCCTTCTTTTTATCACCTCAAGAACTAATTATATACTAAAAAGATTATTATATGTATGGATGTATCCTTTGGTGCATAAACAAGAGTCATTGTAAAGTGGGATCTGACAAGCTGAGAGCAGTGCAGAAAAATATGTTTTACTTATTGTAGGTTCAATATATTCTAGGCAGAAGAAAGAACTGCTTACTTATGTGGTTTAGTAAATTGGAACAAGTGACAAAGAGTGAGTAAGATTTTGCCATTTGCAACGACGTGGATGGAACTGGAGGGTATTATGCTGAGCGAAATAAGTCAAACAGAGAAAGACATGTATCATATGACCTCACTGATATGAGGAATTCTTAATCTCAGGAAACAAACTGAGGGTTGCTGGAGTGGGGGGTGGGGTGGGAGGGATGGGGTGACTGGGTGATGGACACTGGGGAGGGTATGTGTTCTGGTAAGCGCTGTGAATTGTGCAAGACTGTTGAATCTCAGATCTGTACCTCTGAAACAAATAATGCAATATATGTTAAGAAAGAAAAAAAGAAGAAGAAGAATGTAGCAGGAGGGGAAGAATGAAGGGGGGGAAATCGGAGGGGGAGAAGAACCATGAGAGACAATGGACTCTGAAAAACAAACTGAGGGTTCTAGAGGGGAGGGGGATGGGAGGATGGGTTAGCCTGGTGATGGGTATTGAGGAGGGCACGTTCTGCATGGAGCACTGGGTGTTATGCACAAACAATGAATCATGGAACACTATATCTAAAACTAATGATGTGATGTATGGGGATTAACATAACAATAAAAAAATTAAAAAAAAAAAGAATTAAAAAAAAAAAAAAGAGTGAGTGTGAACTTCCCCTGGAAGTCTTTAAAACTAAAATGGGTGTGGGATAGCCTACCTTATAATGTTTTGAAATTGAGACAGAGTGAAAAGTCCTTTGATGTCCCCATATAATTAAAAAAAAAAATTCTTGAGTATAGTTGAGACACAATGTTATATTTAGTTTCAGATGTGCAATATGATGATTCCACTTCTCTATACATTATGCTATGCTTGCCACAAGTGTGGCTACCATCTGTCACCATACAAGGTTATTACAATATCATTAGTATGTGCCCTGTGCTGTGCCTTTCATTCCCTTGACTTCTTCATTCTGTAAGTGGAAGCCTGTAGCTCCCACTGCCCTTGGCCCATTTTGCCCATCCCCCCATCCCCTCCCCTCTGGCCACCATCCGTTTGTTCTCTGATTTTTCTTTTGGTTTGTTTATTTTTTCTTTTTTTCTTTTTTAAATTCCACATATGAGTGAAATCTTTTTTTTTTTTTAAAGATTTTATTTATTTATTTGAGAGAGAGAGAGAGAGAATGAGAGAGAGCACATGAGAGGGGGCAGGGTCAGAGGGAGAAGCAGACTCCCTGCCGAGCAGGGAGCCCGATGTGGGACTCGATCCAGGGACTCCAGGATCATGACCTGAGCCGAAGGCAGTCGCTTAACCAACTGAGCCACCCAGGCGCCCCCCTATGAGTGAAATCTTATGGTAAATGTCTTTCTCAGTCTGACTTATTTCACCTAGTATAGTACCCTTGAGGTCCATCCACCTCTACATAATTTTTAAGTCAAGGGAGAAGGGAATGGAATTTTAATAGCTATTCACTGAGTACAAGTAATTTTATACACTTAATATTTTATGTTTACCAATTCGGTGAGTACATTTTTATTAGCTCTTATTATGGAGGTAAGAAATGAGGCTCAGAGAAATTAATATGTCAAAGATCATATAGCTCGTAAGTGGAAAGCTTGGATTTTGATTAATTTTTTTTAAAGATTTTATTCATTTATTTGACACAGACACAGCGAGATAGGGAACACAAGCAGGGGGCATGGGAGAGAGAGAAGCAGGCTTCCCGTGGAGCAGGGAGCCCGATGCGGGGCTCGATCCCAGGACCCTGGGATCATGACCTGAGCTGAAGGCAGACGCCCGACTGAGCCACCTCGGTGCCCCGATTAATTTTTTTAAATCCAAATATTGTAATTTTTTCTATAATGTTATGGGGAAAATAACGAGAATTTTAGTTCTTAGTTTACTTACAATTTTAGTTCTTAGTTTACTTTTTTAGAACATATTTCAAATTGCTTCAATATGCATTTCAAATTTCATTTCCAATACCATTGTATTAAATTTTCTCATTATTCCTGTGGAAAAATTAGAAACTGATATTGTTTCTATTATCATTCAGAAGTGAAATCAGAAAAAAAAAAGTCTTTTATTTGAAACCATCCATAGGGTCTAGCTATGAATTTTCCCAGGACCCTAGACTAGCAGCTTAGACCAATATAATGCCTTTGACCATACTAAGTGTATAGGAAGTTATAAATAAGCATTTTTTTTCAAGTGAATTATCTTCCTAGATCCATGGAACAAAATGTTTACTTTTCCATGTCTCCTTAAACAGCAAGAATATATATAGGATTCATTTTGATTATTTGATCACATTTTTTTGGCCTCTGGAGAAAAGTAATCATTAGGTTTGCAGTTTTAAGGAATATAGACTCTATGTGACCAACTCTTATTTTTCAAATAAAATTGCAAGAGTTCAGTAAAACAAACCTGTATCTGGGATTAAAATCTCATGACCTCAGACCATTGCTCTTCCTCCTATGTCTCATTGACTTCCATTTGCTCATGCAGCTTATTATTAGCTGGAAAACATTTTTAGTGTTTAATATTCTCTTTGAGAAACTCTTTTATTGTCAAAGAATAAGTTTACAAAGTTTTCAAAATGCCACCATACTGTGTATACTGTTGTAATAAAAAGACTAAGCAGAGCTTTATTGCCAATTTTAAAAATCAGCAGCACAACCAAATGACACAAGCTCTAAAATCATGCCATGGAATGTATGGACTTTTGAAATGGTTCTTGTTATTTCTCCTTGATAGCCTTTGAAGGAGAATTCTAATGTTCCATCTTGTCTGTATTTTATACTTGCAAGAGAAGTTCGTAGACATTTTATAATTAATGTATATAAGAAAGTTGGTCACATTCTAAATAATGGAAAAGCTTATCAAGAGAAATGCCAGTTTCAATAAAAATTCTACCTAATCTAGTGGCATAGATTCCTGTAAAAAGTTATCAAATTTTAAAAAGGAAATTGCAAAACTAATCAAAGTACATGTACAGTACGTACAATGTACTATGACAGAAAATACTTTGAGGTTTCTTTTTTTTTTTTAAACGCCCAAAGTACAAAATCTAAATAGTATAATTTGTGGTAAATGTCAAGGAACATTATTCTGATAAATGCCATTGTAATAATTAGATGGAAATTGTTCTGGGTATTAGACACTATATAATCAGTTTTGATAGAAGGATCACAGGTGTAAATTTATGACCATTCTGTGAAGGCATTTATCAGAAGCTTTATGAGGGAGAGGAGAGACAAGGAGGGTAACAATTTATGGTAAAACAATTTATGGTAAATTCCACTCAGCTATAATCTTAGCTTATAAGTTCTTTGAATATAGACTATGCACTTTATATCCTCATTTTGAAAGTGCAATTATAATGATTTTAAACACGTGAGAGCCAAAAATGAAGTTCATTAAAATTATATTTTCCAGTTAGATGATTAAACAAACACAAAAATACAATTCCTAAAGTTACATTATAGGTATTGACTATATAACTTTCTCATCAAGCAGAACCATTTAATAAAGGAGTTTGTTGATTCCTTTCTTTCTTTTTCCTTCTTTCTTCTTCTTTCTTTCTTTCCTTCTCTTTCTTTCCTTTTTACTGTGGAACCAGTAGTGTATAGAAGGAAATGGGAAACGACAAAAATCTGGAGGATGCTCTCAAAAAATACATTTTTGGAAGACAAAATTGCTATATATGAAATAATTAAAATATATGCAACATATTGTTCCATCATTTTTCTAAGTAAGAACTTTTCAATTTGGAAGAAATATTAATCTTTCAACCTCAAGAAAGTCAGAGGCCTTCTGTTTATCCTATTGTTCTATATACATATTATGTGTTTCATGATATTACAAATACCGAGAATTATTGGACTGGCAAGAAATTTTATAGAAAATCTAAAAAGGGAAACATCATTACAGATTTCAGGGAAGAAGGAAGATGGAAGAGGTTGTTGGCAGGACACTTACAGTATTCAGGAGATATATCTTCTCTCTTTCACATTTAAAATGGTTAGCTCAAAAGAGCCATGGCTGGCTGACATCCTGTCTGGCTTCTCAAGGTATACTGTCTGGCTGCCTGTGTGTATTTGGGCATAAACAAGAGGGAAAGGAAGACGGTGTGGGAGGGAGCCAAGGTGATTTTGGAGCACTGTAATTGATTCGTCAATTCAAGAGTCTTACAGAACTCAAGGTCAAGGTCAATCTAAATCTGAGGCAGAAAACCCAGATCTATTTCACAGTGACTGAATACTTGCCACAGCTCAGGCTCATTCAAACCCCCTTGGGAAGTCTGTGAGATCAGTGAGTTTAGTTTATGAACCAAAGGCAGCTTATATTTGTCCTTTAATGGAACACAAAATAATATTTCAATATCCCCAAAAGTAACAAAATGGGGTTTAAAATGAAGGTACTCATCAATAACTATTCAAAAATGGAAACAGACATGGGACCATTGAAGTTTTAATACAAAGGTTTTTGCAATTTTATGTTTTATCTGTTACAGAAATTCTAATCTCACTACATTTATAAAAAATGTAACCAACCAATGTATTTCTACAATGTTTTTTAAGAAATTCCCTTTCTGTGAGTTTAGGTGATCTAACCAAATTTATTTTAACTGTAAGAAACATATAGGTAAAAGTTATACTTTCTCTTTACAACATAATGAGTTCTTTCTTCCAAATCCATGTTGATCTATTTATTCAAGAGCAAATCAAATTTAAGGAATTATTCTCATATAAAAAAAAACTTTAGTGTTGTTTATTTTAATAAAGTTTGTAAAGCAATGAAATGTTATTTGGAGTAAGCTTAAGAAATATGAAATTTATTGTCATGCCATCTGATGTGCAAAGCAGTTGCCTATACACATTTAACAGGCTTCTTTTATATTTAAAACTCTTTTATCTCTCTGAGGGGGCTATTCAGTTGGCTGACAGGGGATAATTTGTTTTGTTCAGTGAATCCCTGATTGTTGTACAAAGTTCTCTCACCTTTCATTCAACAATTCATCTTCCTATGGTGATTTATTTTACTATTTCCAGACATGCTTTATTACCTACAGATTTGACATGTACTTTTTTCTTTCTTTCTTTCTGGGAATCGACTGAGCCCTAAATAGGTATGCACATTATAACAAGTTATAAACTCCTTGAATTTTACATTACTACAGACAATTCTATTGCCTTGTTCTGCACAATTTAATGAACATGCCTATATACTATCCTATAAAATTGAGAAGAACATTTAGATGGATCCGTATATTAATCATGTAGGATTTTCTTTGATAAATAAAATGGAAATGTATTACATACTAGGTGACAAAATCAATGGTGAAATAATACTTGGGGGTGTCAGAAATGTTTGTTGCTATCTCATAGCTCTGTAACTTCATTCTGATTAGTAAAGAAAGTCTCCAATATGGAAGTGAAATTTATGAGAAAGAGAGAGGAGAGAGAAAGGGATCACATTAGATTCTTTTATATATGCCAATGATATTTTAGTTCAGTTCAAATTATAAGTGAAAATACGTATAAGATCCTAGAATTGGATGTTCAAAGCAGCTGTATGGTTCTTGTTTTGAGTCATACCTCATTGTCAAGAGAGTCTACATATATCACCTGTCAGTGTACAGCAGATGATAAAGTATTTTTATTTGCACCAATGTCGTCCAATTTGAAGAAAAATCTTTTTTTATTATTATGTTAATCACCATGCTTCATATCATTAGTTTTTGATGTAATGTTCCATGATTCATTGTTTGCATATAACACCCAGTGCTCCATTCAGTACGTGCCCTTTAATACCCATCACCAGGCTAACCCATCCCCCCACACCCCTCCCCTCTAGAACCCTCAGTTTGTTTCTCAGAGTCCATACTCCCTCATGGTTCATCTAGAATAAATATTCATTCTAGCTTGTACAGTAAAAGATGGTATGTGAAACCAGAAGTGCAAAGTGTGTCAACTCTCATAATGTTTTCATTGTTTTGATAACTATAGAAATTTCTGAAATCTCTTAATTGGATCAATATAGTTCCTTCACATAAGATAAAATTTGCTAATGGTAATTTTTCAGAAATATGCCCATAAAGCTGTATTTATCTTGGTAAGCTAAAGGATAATTAAATGCTTTTTAATAATTAATTAGTGAGATTAAAAAATAAACTGGGATCCAGGGGATACAAACTCCAGTGGTCTTCAGTGTGAATGTGGACTTGGCAAGGTCGTATTCTTCAATTTTATTCTCTGTGAAATGACCCATTCTGGCTCTGTTATTCTAGGATTTTCCACCTCAAGGATTTGATTCTGGATTTCTGGATGTAATTCATGGCTCTCTCTTTTCACTTGACTCATATATAAATGCAACATATCTTAGTTTGTCAAAACAAATGCTTGGATGTCTAGGGTCATCTTTGTTTTATTTTTTGTTTGTGTTTTGTTTTGTTTTGTTTTGTTTTGTTTTAAAGATTTTATTTATTTATTTGACAGAGAGACACAGTGAGAGAGGGAACACAAGCAGGGGAAGTGGGAGAGGGAGAAGCAGGCCTCCCGCCGAGCAGGGAGCCCTATGCGGGGCTCGATCCCAGGACCCTGGGATCATGACCCTAGCCAAAGGCAGACGCTTAACGACTGAGCCACCCCAGGGCCCCTGTTTTATTTTTTTAATTGACTACTGTTCATTTGGATTCTGCTCCATATATGCACCTGCTTACGAGTCCATCTGTGGGCGGATGGGGTAACTGGGTGATGGGAATTAAGGAGGGCACGTGTTGTGATGAGCACTGGATGTTATGGACAACTACTGAATCATTGAACACTACGTCAAAAACTAATGATGTACTATATGTTGGCTACCTAAACATAATAATAAAATTTAAAAAAAATCAGGCTATGTTTGGAGAGGCAAAATGTAGGCAATAAAGAATTACATTAAAGAGCACCCAGTTGTTGGGGCACCTGGGTGGCTCAGTTGGTTAAACATCCGACTCTTGGTTTCAGTTCAGGTCATAATCTCATGGTCATGGGATTGAGCCCCGTGTCAAGCTCTGCGCTCAGCATGGAGTCTGTTTCAGATTCTCTCTCCTTCTCACTCTCTCTCTCTCAAATAAATAAATAAAGTATTTTTTAAAAAAAGCACCCAATTGCTTTCACATACTGTTTGACCCACTCTGTTTATCAGAAGCTCCCTAGTGAAGTTATCCTATAAAGCTCTGTTGTGCATTTATAACATGATAGAAAGCTTGTGGAAAGTCTCATCAGAAAGTTCAATAAAAGTATAAACATAGAAAAATTCCTGCTTCTTCCCCCAAATTAATTTTGTGTAAAAAAAGAGATATATTAGTTCCTATCTATTAGAAATGCCACTACTAATGCATTTGTTCCCCAATCTCCAATGTTCCCTTTTTAACAAATGAGTCACTTTTTCTTTCAACATACTTCTTAAGCAATTTATGCCAGTTTCCATACAAGGGGTTTTCAGATGGAGAGGTCAGTCATGAAGCTGGATGCTATTATTTCAAGCTTTGCCAAGCTAGAGGCAGAAATGTGGGTGTCATGACCGTAGAAATAGTTGCTGAGACAATGGAAGTGGGCAAAATCATCAAGGGAGGGAGAGAGACAGAGAGAGGGAGCACTAACAAAGGAGTATTCTGATTGGAAAAAGAAAAGGAAGAGTGTGCTGTTTTGGAAGATCATTGAGGGGAAAGTTTTGATAATGAATTGGTCCACAGTGCCAAATACTGCTGATTTCAGTTAGGGTCAAGACAGGGTCATTCACACCAAGATTAGGTGATATAAAGGATCGATGACCCTGATGACAGTGGATTGAGTAGACTTGGGAGAGAAGAAATGAAGAGTATTCTGAGTTGAAGAATGAACATGAGTATGAGAAAATCAGTAAGTCTAAAACACTCTCAAAAGATTAGCTGTGTAAGAATGTGAAGCTAAACGGTGGTAACTAAAAGTTGGAGATGGAAAGGAGAGGCTCTGGCAGCCTGACAAGAGACCCATGTCTGAAAAGAAAAAAATAGGCAGTGAAAAATCACCTTCTCTGGGAAATGCTGATTCATTTTTAGGAAGAGTGATGTCTGCCATTGGATATACAGTTATGTCCAGCCCTATGTGATAATTGCATTCTGCTACTCCCTAACCTTTAGAAAGGTCTGCTATGAGAAACCACCTGCTGTTAGTGTAAAACTAGGGGAATGAAAGAACAGTGATGAAAGCTAGCAAAGGACAACACTTACATGAGCAGGTTAAGGCAGAAAAGCAATCAACTGTATTGACTGACTCAGCAATAAATATGCTAGAAACCACTTTTCCTACATAGAAAAGAGGATGTGACCACTGGGATGGAGGGCAGATATTGGGCGCTACATAAAATCTGTAGAAAATACTAATGCTTCCTTATTTGCCTCCTTGCCACAAGAATCTGATACATGATTGAAACAGCAAAGTAGAGACACATGGCTTCGTTCTTTTATATGTTCCTAATGTCTTATAAATTTGAAAGGTACTGAAAATCACATGCAAAATGTCTAAATTAATCAATCCTATGCAAATCACAATAAGAAATAAATATACTTGCAAAGTACTAAAGGGGTAAAAAAAAATAGTGAGACGATTTAAGTGGTGACTGTTGGTGGGGAGGCAAACTGGTGCAGCCTCTCTGGAAAACAGTATGGAGGTTCCTCAAAAAGTTAAAAATAGAACTACCTTACCACCCAGCAATTGAACTACTAGGTATTTATCCAAAGGATACAAATATAGTGATTTGAAGGGCATATGCACCCCGATGTTTATAGCAGTAATGTCCACAATAGCCAAAATATAGAAAGAGCCCAGATGTCCATCAACAGATAAATGGATAGAGAAGATACAATAGAATATTACTCAGCCATCAAAAAGAATGAAATAGTGCCATTTGCAACATGTGGATGGAACTAGAGTGTATTATGCTAAGCGAAATAGGTCAGAGAAAGACAAATACCATATGATTTTACTCATATGTGGAATTTAAGAAACAAAACAGATGAACATAGGGGAAGGGAAGGAAAAATAAAATAAGATAAAAACAGAGAGGGAGGCAAACCGTAAGAGACTCTTAACTATAGGAAATAAACTGAGGGTTGCTGGAGGGGAGGTGGGTATGGAGAAGGGATAACTGGGTGATGGATATTAAGGAGAGCACTTGATGTAATAAGCACTGGGTGTTATATGAAACTGATGAAGTGCTAAATTCTACCTCTGAAACTAATAATACAGTATATGTTACCAAATTGAATTTAAATAAAAAATTAAAAAAAAAAAAAAAAGAAGAGAAAAGCTTTGGGAGGGTTTGAAGAAGGTGAATGGCTGAGGAAAATTTGCTTCCTGAGCAAGAACAATGTGTCCCAAGCCTGGGAAAGACATGGCAGAGGGTTAATTTGGGGTTTTTTATGGCTACTATTAATCGACGTTTCTTAACAATTTAATGGGCTTCTAAGAAAAATCCAATATGTAACAGTAAACAAAGAAAGAGAGAAACTCCTTTTCTAGTATAAATATTTAAGGCACTTTGAGGCAGGAAAGACTTTGAGAGGCATCAGGACATTTCTGAAAGTTTCAGTATTAAAACAGTTCAGTCAAAATTCTATTCATTAATTCACCTGATTTTTACTTAATACATTCTATGTGCCAGACATTTGGCACATAAGACAGGTTTCATTCTTGCCATTATGGGGTTTATTTATATTCTGAAGGAGCAGAAAAAAACAATGAGAATGCCTGGTGCTCCAAGTTTTAGTTACTATGACTGCATAAACAATTACCCCAAAACTGAGTGGCTTAAAACAGTAACAAACTTTATTTTGTGCATCAACCTGACATCTGCTGAGGACTGAGGTGGTACAAAGGTTAGGAGTTGAAGTCATCTGAAGGCTGACGTGTCTGATGTTTGAAGGTGGTTGTCAACTGAAACTTTTCTGGAACCGTTGGCTGGAAAAATTATTTGTGGCCTCTCAATATGTCCTGGGATTCCTCAGATCATGGAGTATGGGTTCAGCCCCAGCAGTGAGAGAGAAAAAAAAAAAATCTGTATGTCCCCTTTGGACTTAGTCTTGGAAGTCACACAGCATTATCCCTTTCAGCACATTCTATTCATTGGAACAGTTAAAATGTCCACCAATATTTAGGGAGAGGGGAAATAGACTCTACCACTTGATGAGAGGTTACAATGTTCTAAAAGAGATTTTGTGAACTGAATCCCTGAAAACTAGAAGAGACCTAGCATATGCACACTTCAGCTCACTAAGGGGATTGCCATTGGCACCAAGCAGAGGGGAATTAGGGAACCTAGAGATTAAAAGTGTTGATCAAATGTGTATGCATTGAATACATGTTATTTTCATATGACATACTCTTCTTTAAAACTTGTAATGGCCTTTGTAAAAATGATTTATATAATTTATTATACAGTATATTTTAATATACAGTACTTTATTCTCATTTATTAGGCAATTGAAGTAAATACATAAACTACTATCAAACAGAAATCCATAGTGGGTTTTTTTTTCTTTTTTTCATTTCCTTTAAATTTTAAATTTTTATTTTTTAAATTTTATTTTACTTTATTATGTTAGTGGTAGTTAACATAAAAAACACATCATAGACCTCTGGTTTCCCATCTGACATGTAAAGAGTTTAAAAATCATCAGTCCTCAGGGGCACCTGGGTGGCTTAATCGTTAAGCATCTGCCTTTGGCTCAGGTCATGATCCCAGCGTCCTGGGATTGAGCCCCGCATCGGGCTCCCTGCTCTGCGGGAAGCCTGCTTCTCCCTCTCCCACTCCCCCTGATTGTGTTCCCTCTCTCACTGTGTCTCTCTCTATCTAATAAATAAATAAAATCTTTAAAAAAATAAAAATAAAAATCACTCCTCTCCTCACAAGAAGAAAAATGCCGAACAAATTGAAAAACAACAATTCTTAGAGCCATCAAAGAATTGTTTTCATAGGGAAAACTGCTGTCCTGAAACAAAGAGATAGGCCAATACAGAAAGTTTATTTACCAGAACTAAACTTAGATTTTTGCCAAACAAAACACTAGAACAAAAGAAGAAATATATAATTGAGTGAATTGTTCCTTTTTGTATTTTTCTTTTTTTATTAAGATTTTATTTATTTATCTTGGGGGGGCACATGCAGGGGGGATCAGCAGAGGGAGAGGGAGAAGCAGGCTTCCTGAACAGGGAGCCTGACGCGGCACTCCATCCTAGGACCCTTGGATCATGACCTGAGCCCAAGGCAGACATTTAACCGACTGAGCCACCCAGATGCCCCTCTTTTTCATATTTTACTAAAGGAAAAACAAACAAACAAATACACAACTACTACTCTCTAGGGCTGAGGACCAAGAAGAAGGGAGGTTTGGAAAAGAAAGTATCGTGTACCCAGAAAACCTATCTTCTTCATAACTTTCCATTTCACTGGCTCTGGGAGGGTCCTGGAAACATGAGAGAGGAAGAAATTACTGTAGCTAAAATAGATGTTGTTAAAGAAAAATCTGTGTCCATGTGTCAGATTGTCCAATTTTTGCCACATCAAATTTTTTAGATTTCTTACAACTGATAATAGTGCTGTTTGCCCCAAACTTACATTTTCCTGAAACATAAGATTAGTGGGTTTAAAAGTAAACATTTTGTAGTGCTAGCTTTGAAAGCACACGTACTAAAATTGGAGTGATGCAGAGAAGATTAGCATGCCTCTGTGCAAGGATGATATACAAATTTGTAAAAGCATAACTTTATATTGTTTTTTCCTACAGTTTTCATTTGAAGTATCAATTCTGATATTAACTAACAAATTTTGACTCTCAGATGACTATCATAGATGGACATATGGATGAGGTGACTCAGGTTTAAAAATACAAAGGACATGCAGAAAATGGCAAAGCATTCTCCGTGAAATCAACGTTTAGACATTCTCTAAATGGTTTCTTGTATCTGCGGCTGTAACAGCTTCTGGTCAGTGAAAAGTAAACCATAAGAGAGAGAAAGATAAAACAAGGCAGTTTCCATTGGTGGCAGTATGCTATGCCCGGGATGTGTCATCTTACTGACACTTAAAAGGCATATATAAAAACACTTAATGTGTTTGGGTTACTGTTGATGACGGATTGTCACCAAGTCTATCTTCTGTGTAATTTCTTCTCCAAGTTCATCTTAAAAGACAGATGCTTCAGGTATTTTGGGACTTACAAATTTGATGGGTTACTATTTTTCTGTTGCAACTGGTGTTTCCAGAATGATAGTGTAAGTGTTCAGAATAGCTAATGTGATGGAAATCTCTGGAACTGTAATTATGTGCTTTGATTCTGTTTATAAAGAAATGAATTTGGTGGCATCAGTTTCTTAAAATAGACAAAATGTCACAGGACCGTAGTGCATACTTGTTTGGAAATACAGATAGTAGGAGTTAGAGTTGCTCATAACCGGATAGCTTCATGAGTAGGCACTGATGGGAAATAAGCAATTTTTTCCTCACATTTACCTTACCCATATGTGATTAATCTTGAAGCCACTGGGACTAGTGATATGGAAGATTTAGGGACATAGGTATTTATTAAAATGAGCCCCTGCATTGACATCCTATTTTGCCACTTTGGATCCTCTTAGTTTAAACTTATCTTATTTCTTGACTATCATGCTTTATTTAAATTTCCAGTCTTTTCAAATGTAGTTTGTCCTTTCAACACTCTATCTCTACCCATGTGACAAAGATTTAATCATCTTTTGAGTCACTGCTTTGATATCACTACCACTTAGCCCAGAAATGTTTTCTTTCCACCAGATCTGGGTTAGGTACCCTTCCTTTGGTGCCTTTCCTTGTCTATCTCTGTGAGGTGTGTTCAAAACTATCTCTATTACCATTTTATTATTACTATACTGTATAAATTATTTATTAGTTTTACTATTTGAAAGGTATGAGAAAGTGATTTTTTATCATTGAGTATTAGAGAAAAGATTTACTTCCTCTGAGGGTTATTACTTATTTTTTTTTTCTCTATGAGTTTCGAACTACTTGGTGGTATCCGTTTTCTATAGCTGCCATAATAAATTACCACAAAGTTAAAACAACACAAATTTGTTATTTTACAGTTCTGTAGGTCAGAAGTTGGAAACAGGTCTCATTGGGCTACAGTCAGTATGTTGGTAGGCTGTGTCCTTTCTGGAGAGTCTGGGAGAAAATCTGTTTCCTTGTCTGTTTCCTTATTCTGTTCCTGTGCTCTTGGTGTCAGATTCAGAAAAACCATTGCCAAGTCCAATGTCAAGATTTTCTTCTAAGTTTCTTTCTAGGAATTTTGTAGCTCCAAGTCTTATATTAAATCTTTAATCCATTTTGAGTCTATTTTGGGATATAGTGTTAGATGGGGGTCCAATCTCTTTTTCTTAAATATAGATATCCAGTTTTCCAACTCTACTTGTTGAGGACACTGTCTTTTCCTCATGGGGTATTCCTAACACCCTTGTCAAAGATCAGTTGACTGTTTTTGTATGGATTTGTTTCTGGGCTCTCTGGAAAGTAGCTGGGCTGTTTATGTTTAGGTGATAAAACATAAATGGGGAGTAACTGCATAATTTGTGGCTAGTTACTGTCTTTCAAAAAAGAGATTTGTTGATAAAGACATGTAATGTAAATGTAAAATAAAGATTTCCCTTTTATATAGTAATTTTACCTTATAAAGCACTTTCAGGGTATCTTAATCTTCATAACTACTGACACTACAATCCCCACTTAAAAATGAGAAAACTGTGACTCTGAGACTAGCTAATATGCCAGAATTATGGCTTCCTTAAAGATCATTCTAGGTCTCATTTTTAATACTACTGACTCTTTAAGAAGATTTTTTTTTCCTTCTTTTTATATTACTTGGTTGTAAATGTCATGTAAAAGTGACATCTGGGGGCTTAGTCGTAACTGCCCCTTGCCCCTGATAGTGACAAATGCTCTGAGGTTGTCTTATTTTAGGATGTTTTGCAGAAGTCACTTCTGCAAAGGCTGCAAAACAGAATGCTAGTGTGGTTCCATCTAAGCTGAAAAGTAGGATGTTAGTACTGTTTTATCTTAGCTGTCCTGACTCCATATCTTCTTGTTGGGGACCCTGGCCCTGACTAACTGTCCAACTAACTCTTAACAAATCAACTGATACAGGGATTTAAGGAGAAATTATTTTTATTGTCCATAAAAGTAGGATAGGAGGAAAGAACAGATGAATAGGAATTGACAAAGAGAAATGACCTTGACTACAACCTCAACTTGCTTCTTAATATTATTCAACTATTTATAACTAGTTACTCCTAAAATTAATATTGATAAATGTAATAATGTTTTAATTGCATTTTCATTGCTGGATTTTATGAAAGATGAAACATGAGAGTACTTACTGATTATTAAATTAACTTAGCAGTTACCCTTGGCTTCCATGTATAAGAAAAATACCTCTATCAATAGTAATAAAGAATCACTTAATATTGTTACCACATCCAGGGTCCAAAAACAAATATGTAGGGTTCTTTTGGGGTGATATTCAGACTATGAAAGACAGTACCATTCGATACTGGTTGAATGGAACCCTGAGTTAGATCACTTACAGATGTGCCCTTAATTGTGGGAAATAACAGTTATAGTTGTGGAAATGATAACTCAATTTTAAAAAATAACTTTCAATGACTGAAAATGACATAATTCTCCAGAGAACACCGAAGAAAGTAATTCAACAAGACCACCTGTGGAGTTAATGCTCAAGATGTATTTGTCATCCCCCATTTAGCTCCCTTCATGTAAATGCTACAGAGAATTTTTAAAAGGATGGCATAAAGGCATATCAAAATCAAGTTACCAACAAAATTAATAATACATTGACTTAAATTGTGATCAACAATAAAATGTCTTCAAGGAGGCAATCAGACAGCTCACTCAGCAGGAGTGTATCATGGGCTGCAAGCAGATTTGGGACTCAAGCTGCACTGTAATCACACATCTGAACATCAGAGGAGCTGTTTTCTGTTTCATCAAATAGGCTAGATTATTCAAGGAATGGGTTGTTTACTAATGATTTGCATTGTCCCTAAGTTACCAAAATCATTCATTTTACACTCAGGCCTTAAAAGTAAAATGCTACTATGCTATTTCATTATACTTTATAAAGGAAGTCAAAAAGGTGTCTGCATTTGCACATTTTTTTTATTATGTTATGTTAATCACCATACATTACATCATTAGTTTTTGATGTAGTGTTCCATGATTCATTGTTTGCTTATAACAGGCAATGCACATTATTTTTGATATAATAAAGTGAACACCTGACATTAAAAATTCTGCATTTTTTTTCAACCAAAAATAAATTGACATTTAAAAATCTCTTCAAACCCTTGAGACCTAAGAGTGCTTAGATAACAAGACACACCTGATTCTAATGTTTCCATTGGGAGACCAGAAGTGTACTGTGTCTAAAGTGAATTTTTATAACCTAGCTATGATGGTTAATTTTATATGCTAACTTAACTGGGCTAGGAGACACCTAGATATCTGCTAAAACATTATTTCTAGATGTGTTCTTAAAGAGTGTCTGAAAGAGATTAGCATCTGATTCAGTAGACTGAGTGAAGAGATTTGTCCTCACCAATGTGGGCCAGCATTATCTAATCCAATGAGGACCTGAAAAGAACAAAAAGGCTAAGGAAGGGTAAATTCTCTCTCTCTCTTCTTGAGTTGGATGTCCACCTTTTTCTGCCCTGATATTGGAGCTCCTGGTTCTCAGGCCACAGACTCAGAGTGAATTATACCACCAGCTTTCCTGGTTCTCTAGCTTACAGATCATAGACTGTGGGATTTCTCAGCCTCCACAACCATGTCAGCCAATTCCTATAATAAATCTCCTCATATATCCTTCTGGTTCTATTTCTCTGGAGAACCCTAATACAGATTTTGGTACTGAGCGTGGGGTTTCTGTCTTAGTAAATTTGAGCTGCTATAACAAATAACACAAGTTGGGAAACTTATAAACAATAGAAAACAATAGAAATTTATTTTCTCATAGTCTGGACACTGGGAAGTCCAAAGTTGGGGTGCCAGCATAGCTGGGTGAGAGCCCTTTTCCTAGTTGATAGTTGGCATATTTTTGCTGTGTCCTCACATTGTGGAATAGGCAAGGGATCTCTATGAGGTCCTTTTACAAGAACACCAACTTCACTCATGAGGACTCTACCCTCATGCGCTAAGTACCTACCTCTCAAAAGCTCTACCTTCTAATACTATCTATTCAGGCATTAAGATTTTAACATATGAATTTTGGGGAGACAAACATTCAAATCTGCACTAGCCCTTACCTAAGCAAAAAAAAGGTAAGGCTAAGTCTCATTTCTGAAGTAGGCAATGTTTATGTAGAACCTGAAATTCCTTTTTATAATATTTACTGCACCAAGCTTCTTATTCCTTACCCATAATTACTGTATCCTAAGGACTCTTCTTCATTATAACACATTTTTTTGACTGATCATCTATATGCATGATATAATATTTTGAAGCTCTTATAAATACTTCATCAAACATTCTTTGAATACCAGCTATCTACCAGTCACTATCCTGTGCAGAGTGCCATAGGTACGTTTCTGCTCTCTCAAGGAGCTAACTCTTGAGAGTGGGAATCAGACTCACAAAAGTACTTTCCATACACAGTGACTTAGGTGCTGTAATAAGGATATATAGTGAATTTTGGAGACACACAGGTGATAACAGCCAGCTCTACCTAGAAGCAATCTAGGAATGTTTCCCAAGGGAATGATGTTAGATTTAAACCTTGAAGGAAGAACAGAGATTTTGCACATGCTCATCTTTTAAACTGGTAAGCATATTTATCTGCAAGAATTTCATTATGATTGGAGCTCTAAATATTGAGAGGAAGGGTAGGAAACAATGAGAAGGTTGGAGGACCAGGCAGAGTCCAGTTATTAGAAGTTAGAATATTTTGATAAAACTTTGGATTTTATAAAAATTACTAGAATTGGTTGATCACCTTATATATGCTAAGTATTTCGGTAAACACTGGACATGCATTACCTCATCTAATTGTCATCACAAACTGCCAGGCAGTATTATTGTTTCCCAGAAGCCAAAAGAAGCTGCAGCTTCTGTGAACAAGGACACCAACTCCCTCCTCACCAAAAATGAAAGCCTTCAGAGTAGTTGGCCAAAGAACAGACTAAAAATTGAGAGTCCTGGGTGGTAAATAAATATGTGAAAGTAGAGGGAAATGCTTAGAGTTAAAAATCACAATTATTATACTTTGAGGAGGACAAAGTCTTTGAGTAGTAGTTTTAGTTTAGATTACTAGTTTTGAACACAGTAGTATCCCTTTAAAGTAGTGAGAAAAACAATTTTACTTTTAAAATTTTTAAAAGTTAAAAGAATGTTTATATAATTATAAAAGAGGAAAACTAATAACTCTAGGTAGGGAACTAAGACCTCTGGGTTTCTACCTATGCTCTTAGAGAATTTTCACACTTTTAAATAACGAAATTGTATTTAGAAGAACAGTTTGGTCATGTTTTCCAAGAAGTTTATTAAATTATTTGTGTGTTACCTGAGGTTGATTACATTAGAAAAAAATAATTCAAAATCCGTGCTCAGTGAATAACTTCTTATAGCACTTGTTGATTACTGGGTAACATCCTTCATGCTATATTAAAATCATCTGTTTCAGACCAAATTTTAATTTTCCTGAGAGCATGTGCAATGTCTTTTATCTCTCTACCAGACATTTTATATCATGGTAAGACATTAAAAGAAAAATATTTATAAGACCCTTTATACCAAATATGAGAAGTAGTTAAATGCTTCTTTAAAATGAAAAACAAATGCATTTATGGTGGATCTTTATATGTTGACTAAAGTTATTCCTTGGCTTAAGAATTTCTTTGCATATTCTTGTAATATCCCAACTTTGAATATGCTGATCTTAAAAATAAAAGTCAGTTATATTACCAATAAAACAGTTCCTTCGGGAATATCAGGGAATTGCAATTCAGGACAAGAAAGTTACAGCAAAAACCATAGGCTAGTGCAACAAATAAAGCAAAAGAATGTTATTTTATGGAGAAGAAACAGAAAGTTGGGAGGGGTTGTTTGGAAGGAAATTTCACTGGAGAACAGGAAGAGCTCAAGCTGATGACGGTCTCTCTCCTGAATTGCTAGGGTAGTCAATTTCTTGTAGAAGATGCAATGTACATCTTTTCCTGTTGGGGTCTGAAATTGATGATTCTTTCCTATTGAGGATTATTCTGTTGAGGCATATAATGACAATCCTTCCTGTAATTGATGGTATGGCATGAAAGCTCCCCCTTCTGGCCTCCTGACTTCTTTTAGTGAGGTTTCCTTTTATTAATTTTCACAGATACATCATTTATTTTTAACATAATGAGCCTAAAAAATATTATAGAGTTAACTTACTCCATTAAGTTTTGATTTATGAAAATCGGGTTAATTTTGTAGTCATCAATATAACAAATTAATGGAGGTGACAATCAACAAAGTATATTAAAACCACTGGGTAAAAGTTTGTTGGGGCAAGGATTATGGTCTAAAAATACCCCCTTAAAATTACTTATGAATTGACAAAGGAACAATTCATTACAATAAAGAAAAGATAGACTGGGTGTTATATGCAAACAATGAATCATGGAATACTACATCAAAAACTAATGATGTAATGTATGGTGATTAACATAACATAATAAAATTTAAAAAAAAAGAAAAGATAGTCTTTCTACACATGATGCTGAAACAACTGGACAGCAACATATAAAAAAAATGAATCTAGATGCAAACCTTATATTCTTCACAAAAATTACCTCAAAAGGATTACAGACCCAAATGTAAAAATAAAGACTATAAAATTCTGGCAGACAGTCTCTTTGCTATCCTGCCCGATGCTCCCTTATGGTGTATTTAATAAACTATACACTTCTATTTCCTAAAACAAACAAACAAACAAAAAACTATAAAATTCCTAGAAGACAACACAGGAGAAAATCTAGATGATCTTGGGTTTGGTGATGACTTTTTAGAAAGACACCTAAAATTCATAAGGAATCCCAAGGGACTTCAAAGAGGCAAAATGATCTTGAAAAAGAACAAAGCTGGAGATTTCACACTTTGTAATTTCAAAGCTTGCTGCAGAGTTTTGGTAATCAAAACAGTGTGATACTGATATAAAGGTAGACATACAGATGAATGGACTAGAATAGAAAGCCCACAAATAAACCCTCACATACATGGTCAAATGCCTTTTAACAAGGATGCCAAAACCATTAATGGGGAAAGGACACGGTTTTTATCCACAATGGTGTTGGAAAAACTTGATATCCACATGTCAAAAAACCCATACTTTGCATCACACAATAAAATTAACAGAAAAAGGATCAAAAACTTGAAGTTTAAGAGCTAAAACTATAAAATTTTTAGAAGACAACATAGGAGAAAAACTTCATGGCATTGAATTTGGCAGTTCAATGGATATGACACCAAAAGCACAAGCAACCAAACTTACCTGTCTCTTGCCATCTCCACGGTTTGACACAAAGCCAAACATTTGCGAGAAGTTCACTAGAGTCTAGTCTCTATAGACAAACCAAGCACATTTGCTGTACACTCCACTTTTGATGCCCTAAGTTCTTAGTAACATCATGAGCCCAGTTTAAGTCAGTATTTCTAATTTGTATACCTGGAATCATATATTTTACTTATCTTGCATATTTAAGTAGCTTCTTTCTTTACAGTATACTATAGCATAAAGAAAATGTTTTCAACATGTATTTATTTATCATTTAGTAGATGCTTCTACTAAGAAGCAACTACTAAAGAAGGACTACAAAAAATTATTAAACCACATATTCATAATCTCAAGGAATTTTCAGTTTAGTGAATGAAGTAGCTAAATTAAAAGATTATTACACCACCTTGTATAAGAGACTAGCCTAGAATGGGAGTGAGATAAGGCTTTTTAGAAGAGATGCTGCCTTCACATGTAAAACAAATTTGTCAATGAGTTGCTTAGTTCAACAGCTCCATGAAGTTTCTCCCCTCCCCCAGGCTTCAACTAGAATATTTGATTTCTACTTGTCTCTGTGCAAATTTTAATTAAATATTGTCTAATATTAGATACTTATGTGCTTGGAATAACTTTGAGGACAGTGGCAGATAAACATAAGCATTATCTCTAACTTCAAGAATATTGTTATTTTATGGAAGTGGAGAGATGAGAAAACTATGTGTATATCCACTTCAAAAGCTTAAGAGTTATTTAGATTCATTGGTTGCTATTTGACAATAGATAGTTTGGCTTGGCAATAGGAGAATGTAGATACTTGACAAAAGAGCTTTAAAACTTTGTTTTCCTTTATTTGGGATAGAGTGAAGTCAGATACATTCAAGTCAGAAGTGGTTTGAATATTAACTCACATTTATGTGGATGAGAAAATATATTTGGTAGTAAAATGACACAATAGGAATTTGAATAATTTGATTGAGTACTTCCTTGACTATAAGGATAATTTAATCATATTTCAACTCTTCTTATTTGATTTATTCTGAATAACCTTAGTTTAAAATAAGAAAGAACTGTTATTCAAGGAGAAAACTGAAAGGAATTGCCTATATTCATACTTCCTAAGTGCAGGGGAAAGACTACTACCAGCTTTTTGTAATTTATTGACAAAAATAAAGGTTCATCAAATTCAGATGAGAGACTCTGTGCCAAAAAGTAAACAGCCATTTTGCAAAACTGGAATCTTTCTAAAGGAAAGCTCAAGAGAAACACAACAATTTGGTCTATTTTCACTTCTGATTTTGAAAAGGTTTAACTTGGAGTATCATATGCATCAACACTCTGGAGTTATTTTTTTTTCTCTGTGGATTGTATGAATCGGTTCCAGCCAGTTTCACCTACATCAGTCAGCTGAGGTCTAGAAGTATGGTTGCATAATCAATAGGGATTTGCTAGAATCTTCAACTCCTCCAGCACAGACTGCAGATGAAATCTGTGGTCAAAGCAGCTCTAAAAGCATTGTTTATGAAAGTCAATGTGAGTTCCAGAAACTGATTATGATCACTCACTGATTAACAAATCTTAACGTGGACCAAGCTCGACTTCACTTCCCACCAATAACTGTCCCCATTTTTAGACATTTAAAGCCAAAAAAATGTAGTAATTATGGGAGAAATTTGCATATGGCATGTGGCTATTTCATAAAACAACATTCAAATCTGACGAGAAATGAATGTTGAATATTAACAGACTTTTGTAGATAATGATGACTTTACTGTGGTAGGTGTTCAATAAACATTTCTAATAGACAAATAACGTTTAAAATAGCTAAAAGGTACGAAGGCAAAACTATAAGGACAGAAAACAGATCAGTGGTTGCAATAGACTGTGGTTAAGGACAGGGGTTGACAACAAAGGCCCACAAGTTTTTTGGGGGGAAGATGAAACTGCTCTTATTGGGTGGTGGTTACATGATTGCATATACTTGTATTTGATTTATATATATATATATATATATATATATGCCAAAATTCATAGAACTGAGGGTGAATTTTTCTATATGTGAATTATATCTCAATGTACCTGACTTTAAGAATAAAAGCTCTGAGGGATGCCTGGGTGGCTCAGTCGGTTAAGCGGCTGCCTTCAGCCCAGGTCATGATCCCAGGGTCCTGGGATCGAGTCCCACATCGGGCTCCTTGCTCAGCGGGGAACCTGCTTCTCCCTCTCTCTCCCTCTGCTTGTGCTCTCTCTGTCAAATAAATAAAATCTTTAAAAAAAAAAAAAAGAATAAAAGCTCTGAATATCATGTGGGCTATGTTATTGAAGCATGTTTCTTTCCAAAACTACCTGCACTTTTCATTCCTCCCACACATATACAAATGTCAACCTCAATACCCCAGATGTAATGAAGCTTTAAAATATAGGGGGTGCTAAATAATTTTGAATTATCTAGGAAAAAATAAATCTATTAGGAGTTTATTTTACTGTCACTTTTATCATTTCCTCTTAGATTCCATACCCTGATTCTGAGATAGATTTGAATAGAGGAGAAAAATCCTTTTTCAGACAAGGCAAACAAGCTGCGTATACATGTTTCCAATTACCAGTTTTATATTTTATTTTGAGTTATGAAGATACTCCTCATTATGCTATTTCAAAGCGCCAATACACTTTTAAAGATTTATTTATTTATTTTAGAGAGAAAGAGAGTGCATGCATGCAGGGGTGGTGGGCAGAGGAAGAGAGAGAATCTTAAGCAGGCTCCATGCCCAGCATGGAGTCCAATGTGGAGCTTGATCTCATGACCATGAGATCATGACCTGAACAGAAACAAGAGTCAGACACTTAACCAACTGAGCCCAGGCACCCCGCTAATGCATTTTAAAATTTTAGACAGGAATGGATTATTCTAGGACTTCCTATGGATATCATTATATGTGTAGAGATCATGTCTCACTGAAACATTCTGATATAATTATTTCAAATATGGGTCAAGTATTCATGTTGATAATTAATTTTGCTTTGTTTTAAAGTGGATTATTTGCAGGTGACAATATTATATTTGGGATATTATCAAATTAAATTAATAGGATTTCTACCTTTATTAGTATAGAGAATTCTTTATAAAATTCTTTCACTAGAATACAACTACCTCTGAGATAAGTTACAACATATCTTTCATGACATTGCTAAAGTTATATAAAAGCTGGAGGAATGACCCAGTGATGGGCAACCAAAGAAACCCTGGATGAAAATGAGCAGTGAGTGAAGCCTAGAACACTGGCCAGAACA
This sequence comes from Phoca vitulina, assembly GCF_004348235.1. Lineage (NCBI taxonomy): Eukaryota > Metazoa > Chordata > Mammalia > Carnivora > Phocidae > Phoca > Phoca vitulina. Next base: position 7,806,974 of record NW_022589721.1, on the reverse strand, counting down.
TAGGGATGTTCACTAGATACCTGGAGTGGATATCAAAGCTAGTGTTGCCTGTGAGCAAATGCCAACAGAGAACACTGAAAAAAAAAAAAAAAAAAGGAATTACATTTTTACAAAATTGAAGGGAAATAGGGGGAGGAGCAAGATGGCAGAGGAGTAGGAGACCCAAATTTCATCTGGTCCCAGGAATTCAGCTAAATAGGGATCAAACCATTCTGAACACCTACAAACTCAACAGGAGATCGAAGAAAAGAATAGCAGCAACTCTCTGAACAAAAAAGCGACCACTTTCTGGAAGGTAGGATGTGTGGAGAAGTGAATCCGAGGCAATATTGGGAAGATAGACCTCGGGGGAGGGGACCTCCATCAGCTGCTACCGGCAAGTGATAGAGCAGCAGAGCACAAAATTGGAACTTTCAGAAGTCGGCTCTGCTGAGGGACGTCACTCCAGTAGCTAATCGGGGGGTGGGACCCTCGCTGGGACAGTGTGGTCTCAGGACCCTCAGGGTCAGAGAAAGACCGGGGGTGCCTGAGTGTGGCAGAGCTCCCAGGTATAGGAGCAGGGAGGCCAGCTGTAGAGACGGAGCCGAGGAGTGGGTTCTCAGCTCGGGTTGCCATAAACCATGATCCATGGCACAGTCGGGCCACTGCTCCTCCAGCAGGGACCCAACAAGTGGCAGATCGGGGGAGACTCCCCTTCCTCCCCCGGGAGGAGCGGCGCGGGAGCACACCACAGGGATCTGCTGGGTTTGGAGACTCCAAATGGGGTCATGTGCCAGATATAGAAACGCTGGTCATAGACCAGGTGAGCACGGAGTGCAGCCGGAGACCGGGGAGATGGGAGTGACTGACTGCTTTTCTCTGAGGGCTCACTGAGGAGTGGGGCCCCGAGTTCTCGGCTCATCGGGGGCGGAGATTGGGAGGCTGCCATTTTCACTCTCGGCCTCCAAAGCTTGCAGGGAACAAAAGCTCCCGAGAGCAAACCGAGCAGATTACTTAGCCTGGACCTGGCAAGGGCGGGGCAATTCCGCCTCCAGCAAAGACATTTGGGAACCACGGCAACAGGCCCCTCCCCCAGAAGATCAGCAACAACAGCCAGACAAGACCAAGTTTACTGATCAATGAGAACGGCAGAACTCCAGAGCTAGAGGAATACTGCACATAGAATCCATGGCTTTTTTTCCCATGATTCTTTAGTCTTTCAAAGTTAATTTTTTTAATTTTCTTTTCTTTTTTTTGAATTTTTCTTTTTCCCTTTTTCAACCAACTTATCAATCTCTTTTTTAAAAAATCTTTTTTATTTTTCATTTTTAGAGTCATATTCTATCCCTTCATAGTAGTTAACCTTATTTTTGGTATATATATATATATATATATATATATATATATATATATATATATATAAGTTGTTCTCCCTTTAAAATTTTGGGATACAGTTTCTTCTAACAAACCAAAATATACCCTAAATCTCTAGTGTATGGCTTTGTTCTAGTCTCCAGCCTGATCACATTCTCTCCCTTTTTTTTTTAATCCTCTTCTTTCTTTTTTCAACCAACTTCTTATCATCAATTCCTTTTATAAAATCTTTTATAATTTTCATCTTTACAGTCATATTCCGTCCCTTCATCATATTTACCCTTATTTTTGTACATATATATGTTTTTCTTTCTTTAGAATTTTGGGAGGCACTTTCTTCTAACAGACCAAAATACACCCAAAATCTAGTGTGTGGCACTGATCTATGCACCAGCCTGATCATATTTGATAATATTCTGTTTTTTTGTTTTTATCTTTTTCTTTTTCTTTTTTTTTTTTTCTTTTTTCTTTCTTTCCCTTTCTTTTCCCCCAGTTTCAGGTCTCTTCTGATTTGTTTAGTGTATAATTTTCTGGGGACATTGTTACCCTGTTAGCATTTTGTTCTCTCATTCATCTATTCTCCTCTGGAGAAAATGACAAGACAGAAAAAATCACCTCAAAAAAAAGAACAAGAGGCAGTACTGACTGCCAGGGACCTAATCAATATGGACATCAGTAGGATGTCAGAACTAGAGTTCAGAATGACGATTTTAAAGGTACTAGCTGGGCTTGCAAAAAGCATGGAAGATATTAGAGAAACCCTTTCTGGAGAAATAAAAGAACTAAAATCTAACCAAGTCGAAATCAAAAAGACTATTAATGAGGTGCAATAAAAAAATGGAGGCTCTAACTGCTAGGATAAATGAGGCAGAAGAGAGAATTAGTGATATAGAAGACCAAATGATGGAAAATAAAAAAGCTGCGAAAAAGAGAGATAAACGGATCACGAGGGCAGATTTCAAGAGATAAGTGATACCATAAAACAAAACAATATTAGAATAATTGGGATCCCAGAAGAAGAAGAAAGAGAGAGAGGAGCAGAAGGTATATTGGAGTAAATTATAGCAGAGAACTTCCCTAATTTGGGGAAGGAAACAGGCATCAAAATCCAGGAGGCACAGAGAACCCCCCCTCAAAATCAATAAAAATAGGTCAACACCCCAACATCTAATAGTAAAACTTATGAGTCTCAGAGACAAAGAGAAAATCCTGAAAGCAGCTCGGGACAAGAGGTCTGTAACCTACAACGGTAGAAACATTAGACTGGCAACAGACCTATCCACAGAGACCTGGCAGGCCAGAAAGGACTGGCATGATTATTCAGAGTGCTAAATGAGAAAAATATGCAGCCAAGAATACCATATCCAGCTAGGCTGTCATTGAAAATAGAAGGAGAGATAAAAAGCTTCCAGGACAAACAAAAACTAAAGGAATTTGCAAACACGAAGCCAGCCCTACAAGAAATATTGAAAGGGGTCCTCTAAGCAAAGAGAGAGCCTAAAAGTAACATAGACCAGAAAGGAACACAGACAATATACAGTAACAGTCACCTTACAGGCAATTCAGTGGCATTAATTCGTATCTTTCAATAGTTACCATGAATGTAAATGGGCTAAATGCCCCAATCAAAAGACACAAGGTATCAGATTGGATAAAAAAATAAGACCCATCGGGGCACCTGGGTGGCTCAGTCAGTTAAGCGTCTGCCTTCAGCTCAGGTCATGATCCCAGGGTCCTGGGATCAAGCCCCGCATCGGGCTCCCTGCTCAGCGGGAAGCCTGCTTCTCCCTCTCCCTCTCCCCCTGCTTGTGTTCCCTCTCTCACTGTGTCTCTCTCTGTCAAATAAATAAAACCTTTAAAAAAAAAAAACAAGACCCATTGATATGCTGTCTGCAAGAAACTCATCTTAGACCCAACGACACCTCCAGACTGAAAGTGAGGGGGTAGAAAACCATTTACCATGATAATGGACACCAAAAGAAAGCTGGGGTGGCAATCCTTATATCAGACAAATTAGATTTTAAACCAAAGACTATAATAAGAGATGAGGAAGGACACTATATCATACTTAAAGGGTCTATCAAACAAGAAGATCTAACAGTTGTAGATATCTATGCCCCTAACATGGGAGCAGCCAATTATATAAGCCAATTAATAACAAAAGCAAATTCATGATTAAATACTAAACAAGTGAATAATATGAACAACTTTGGTTTTCTCAGAAATACATCATTAGTTTTATACCAGATATTCAATGAATTAATAGCATCATTTTTAGTGATTAAAATCCCTAAATCATAAAATCATCTCAGTGGAAGCAAAGGTATATTTGATAAAATTCAATGGCCATTCTTTATTTTTTTTTAAATTGAACATGCTAGACATAGACTAGAAGATATAGGATAGATACTAAAATTCTACATAATTCTTGGGATGCCTGGGTGGCTCAGTCGTTAAGCGGCTGCCTTCGGCTCAGGTCATGATCCCAGGGTCTGGGGATGGAGCCCCGCATGGGGCTCCCTACCCAGTGGGAAGCCTGCTTCTCCCTCTCCCACTCCCCCTCCTTGTGTTCCCTCCCTCGCTGTCTCTCCCTCTGTCAAAAAATAAATACAATCTTAAAAAATAAAAAATAAAAATCTACATAATTCTTTATAGAGAAATATAAGCATCTCCTCTCATAAATTCAAAACAAGAAAAGTATGGCCATTATTAATGTTTCTATTCAATATTGTTTCAGAAGTTTTAGCCAGAAATACAAAAAGGAACAGAAAACATATTTATTATGCTCAGAGGTTACATATATATTTTGAAATAAACTATGTAAATTGCAGTAATAAATGAACTAACCATGAAAAGTCTAACAAAAATATGTGCCAAAAGATTCTTCAAGGTAATTGTAAAACAGAGTAGAATATACTAAAGAAAATCTGGATGAATAGAGAAACATGCATGTCACTGAACAGAAACTTTACTAACATCAAAGTGTCAGATCATCACAAATTGATTTATGAATATAATTGAAAAACAATATAAAATCAACACAAAAAAATTTCAAGTAATAGTGTATAACTTAGAAGGCAGATCGGATGACTAAGAATATCCAAGAAATTCTGGAAGAATAGGTGAGAGAGATGTCAAAGCATTAATACTTATTTAAAGCTCTATTAATTATATCATATACTCTTGGCACGGGATAGATGAATTTATCAGAGGAACAGAAAAGAAAAATTATATGCAAATTGAGGCATATGCAAATATATAAGCATGCTATATCACACATCTCAAATTTTGGAGCCCTGGTGAAATGATGTACATTTGATAAATAGTATTGGAACAACTGTGTATCCCTATGGTCAAAATGAAATTAAATACTTAAATTACATTAAAGTCAAATATCAACTTCAAATCACTTAGAAAATTAAATGTGGAAGGCAAACTTTAATACAGTCCCAAGAAAATGTGAATGAACATCTTTATGATCCCTGATCTATGAAATATTTGATTAAGATGATGCAAAACGATCTGACCATAAAGTGATTGATAAATTTGACTACACTAAATTGAGAATTATTCTTAGTAAAAGAATGTGAAAGATAAACCTCAAACTGGAAAAATATTTGCAGCCTATTTAACCAAGAAATGATTAATATTTAAAAATATAGTATTAAGAACTCCTACAATTCAAAAAGACCAATAACTGAATTTAAAATTTCCTGGAAGCCTTGAATAAGCTTTCCTTATATGAGAAACAATCAATGGCCAGCAAACAAAAATATACTCATTCTTTTCTGAAACACGGGAAAGAAAATTTTTATCTCTATGATATCATTTTTATACCAACAACATTCATAAACATTTTTTAAATCTGGTAACTCTAAGAATTACTGCAGATGTGGGGAGTTGGGGATTTAGATTGGTACAGGTGCATTGGAAAGCAAATTAGCATTAACCAGTATAGAAGAATATGTGAACAATTCATGATCCATAAATTCTACTCATACGTATATACCTTAGATAATTTCTTGTGAGTGTGCATCAGGATACATACACCGGAATATATAAGTAGTATATAATAGCAAAAGTTGAAATAACCAAAATAACCATCAACATAAAAATTGATAAATGATGGATATTTATGTAGTAGAATACTATAAGTAGCAAAATTAAAATAGCTATGGCTTACACACATCAGGTAGTATGATTTTTAAAAACACAATGTTAAATTAAAAAGGTGAAGAGCAGAAAATCACACAAAATATGAATCAATTTTCATACTGTATGAAACTGAGTAAAATTAAACATTTCAAAACATACTTAGATGATTTAATATAAACCCCTGAAATATGAAGAAGTTATATGATAAATAGATAGATGATAGATAGATAGATGATAGATAGATAGATGATAGATATATAGATAGATGTGTAGATATAAACACACATACACACACACACACAAAGCAAGGAAGTGGCAAACACAAATGCTAAGAAACTGCTTATTAGTGGGAAATGTAGGCAATGCACCTAGGCCTGTTAAACAGTTATTGATAATATTCCATCATTAGTTGAGTGGTAAATTCACAGTATTTATTTTATAAAGATCTTTCATAGTTTGTTTCTAGGTTACATATATCCTTTTGTATGTATGTTAAACGGCTTAACAATAACCCACAACCCTCGGACTGTATGTATGAAATGAAAATATATTCATGAGTGAAAAATTGTCAATATAAAAGCTACAGTTTTGGTTTTTGACCACATCCTCTAGCTGCTCGCTCTGGTCTTGGAAAGTCCTAGCCTGATCAAAAAAGGACAATAACCTTTGGGACTTATAAGGCAGTGTATACTCATGGAAGGAATTAAAATATATCATTTTGTTTAGGATGCACATTTGATGTATCTTCACCCTTATAACAAAACCACATAACCTCGAAGCTCTGAAGGTGTTAGGGATCTGCCATAGAGCCAGTAATCCATACTCATCTTCTCTTTAAAGCAAGGAGGAGACTTCCAAACATCCATTTGATTTCAAAGTTGGTGTACAAAAATGTCTAAAATTCTGACCCTTTTCTCTCCCTTAAGAGAGTCTTTTCCTGGTGTAGGTACCAGGAAGCCACATTTTTAACTAGCATCTCCAGAAAAAAATAAGGTAGAGGTAGAGTTCTGACAGAAATTTGAGACTCATTCCACAGTAATGGAATTGATACATAAATAATGAAGAATGACTATTGCCAGTTCCTTTTTGTTACAATCTCCTTATGCCCTAACCTGGTCATCTGTGAGAAAACGCTGGACCTCAGTAAGCATGATTTTCAATATAAAAAGAGTGACTAATTCTCCACTGTAAAAAAGTTTGTTGGAATTTCAAATGGATTTTTCATAGCTAAGCTATTCTCAAGGAGGCCTCACCAGATCTACTATCACATATATAGATTTTGTATATCTTCCTATGTTTTAGTACTGACAGAATTATGAGCCTGTGCATCTGGAGCAGAAATCTTATATTTGTTAGAGTTATAAATCATAAGGTTTATTCTAATTACCATCTTCCAATAATTGCACAATCTTAATTTAAGTAGAAAAAAAAAGGAACAATGATTTTGGTTTGTAAGTAAAATCTTCAGTGACAGCAATTGATCTTATTTTGCTTTTAAAACTGCACGTTTGGTGTGACAATTATCCAAGATTAATGAATATAGAACACCACAATGTTGTTTTCTAATCATAATTATAGCATGATATTTGATGAATACCAGTTTCAGAAGAGATTCTTAGAGTCCTTTAGTAAATGCTGTCATGACTATCATAATGTGTAATGGTCTAAAATAACCTAAAAATATTTCTAGAAATTCTTGGTACAATTTCGTTTTGGTGCTGTGGTTCTGATGGATATACCTATCACCCTATATTCTTATTTTGCATGGCTGTCCATGTTGTTGACTTTTCCTGCTAGCTAAAAATTAAAGTAATGATACAGACATTTAAAACTTATTCTTTGTATCACAATCTTAACAACTTGGAAAATATCCACACCTGAGGCTATTCCAATATAACTAATATCTGTCCATAAATATAAGAGATCCATTCTAAAATAGTTCTCCTTCCAACTATAATGGAATCCACGTTCATTTTTTCTGTCCTAAAAAATAGGACAAACCACAGAATATGCCATTGCTCTTATTTAAATACTAATCAAGAAGTGCCAGCAAACCCACTGGAAAGAAATTATCACACATGTTATTTGTCTTGGTAAGGCAAGCTTTTTACAGAAAATGGCTTTTAAATCATACCTACACTGAGCAGCCTAGACATGACCCAGAATTGCAATCACTTCCAATGCAGAAAAGTAATTGGACAGGGTCAAGTTTGGAGCCATGTTTTTAAAATTTATGAGAATCTTGACTCCAGCCTTAAATATTGTTAGTGAATCAGATCCTGTCACAATTTAAATCTCAAGAGCGTCTATAGAGAACATGTTGGCAATTTAAAAAAATTAACTTAATTTTTTAAAAGTTTATATATTTAACATTACATTGGTTTCAGGTATACAATATAATGATTCAATATTTGTATACACTACAAAAGGATCATCACAATATATCTAGTTACTATCCATCACCATACAATTGACCCTCTTTACCCATTTAGCACATCTCCACCCCCTTCCCCTTGATAACCACCAACCTGTACTCTGTATCTATGAGTTTGTTCATTTGTTTTATTTTTTAGATTCCACATATAGGTGAAATTATAAGGTATTTGTCTTTCGCTGTCTGGCTTAATTCACTTAGCATAATACCCTACACGTTCAATCATGCTGTCACAAATGGCAAGATTTTCTTTTTTATGTTTGAGTACTATTCCATTGGGCATATATACCACATCTTCATTATCCATTTATCCATTGATGGATGTTAATGTTGTTTCTACATCTTTACTATTACAAATAATAATGCAATGAATATAAGGGTGTTCAATCCCTAATCTTTTCAAATTAATGTGGTTTTTAAAAAATTTTTTTAAAGATTTTTTTTAATTTATTTTATTTATTTGACAGAGAGAGACACAGCGAGAGAGGGAACATAAGCAGGAGGAGTGGGAGAGGGAGAAGCAGGCTTCCTGCATAGCAGGGAGTCCAATGCAGGGCTCAATCCCAGGACCCTGGGATCATGACCTCAGCTGAAGGCAGATGCTTAATGACTGAGCCACCCAGGTGCCCCTCAAATTAATGTTTGTATTTTCTTCAGATAAATACCTAGAAGTGAAATAGCTCAATAATATGATAGATCTATTTTTAATTTTTTTGAGTAAGATCCATATTGTTTTCCATAGTGGCTGCACCAATTTATATTCCCACCAACTGAGCATGAGGGTTCCTCCCTTTTCTCCACAACCTCTATAACATTTGTTATTTCTTGTCTTTTTTATAATAGCAGTTCTAGCAGGTATGAAGTAATATCTCATTGTGGTTCTGATATGCATTTCCCAGATAATTAATGATGTTGAACGTCTTTTCATATGTCTGTTGGCCATCTGTATGTCTTCATTTGAAAAATTTCTATTTAGATTCTCTGCTTACTTTTTAATTGAATTGTTCGATTTTTTGCTATTGAATTGTTTGAGCTGTTTATGTATTTTGGGTATGAGCCCCTTATCAGATACATAATTTGCAAGTATTTTCTCCCATTCAATGGGTTGCCTTTTCTTTTTATTGATAGTTACATTTGCTGTACAGAAGCTTCTTTGTTTGATGTAGTCCCACTTGTTTATTTTTGCTTTTGTTCCTTTTGCTTTTGGAGTCAGATCCAAAAATTCAGTGCCAAGACTGATGTCAAGGAACTTATTGCTATGCTTTCATCTAGGAGTTTTATAGTTTTAGGTTTTATATTCAAGCCTTTCATCCATTTTGAGCTAATTTTTGTGTATGGCCTAACATAGTGGTCTAATTTTATTTTTTTGCATGTGGCTGTCCAGTTATCCCAGCACTTTTATAGAAGAGACTGTCTTTTCCTCCATTGTATATTCTTGCTAGTGCTCCCCCTCCCCACTTTTTTATGTTTTGATGTCATATTTTACATCTTTTCATTTTTATTTAATTATTGCAAATATTGTTAAGCTTACTACTCTTGTCTTTTAACCATATTAATTTTATAAGTGGTTACTCTACTACCTTTACTATATATTCATCTTTGCCAGTGAGATTATTACTTTCATATGTTTTCTTGTTATTAGCTAGTGCCTTTTCTTTTCTGCTTAAAGAAATTCTTCTAACATTTCTTGTTAGGCCAGTTTAGTGGTGGTGAACTCCATTAGCTTTCACTTTCTGGAAAAATCTTTATCTGTTTAATTCTGAATGATAGCTTTGCTGGGTAGAGTACTCTTGATTGGAAGTTTCTTTCCTTTCCCCACTTCTGACCTGCAAAATTTCTGCTGGAAAATCAGCTGATAGTCTTATGGAGGTTCCCTTGTATGTAACAAGTTGTTTTTCTCTTGCTGCTTTTAAGATTCTCTCTTAACTCTTTTTTTTTTTTTTTAAAGATTTTTTATTTATTTATTTGAGAGAGAGAGAATGAGAGAGAGAGCACATGAGAGGGGGGAGGGTCAGAGGGAGGAGCAGACTCCCTGCAGAGCAGGGAGCTCGATGTGGGACTCGATCCCGGGACTCCAGGATCATGACCTGAGCCGAAGGCAGTCGCTTAACCAACTGAGCCACCCAGGCGCCCTCTTAACTCTTGACATTTTAATTATAATGTGTCTTGGTGTGGATCTCTTTGGGTTCTCTTTGGAACTCTCTTTGCTTCCTGGACCTAGGTATTTGTTTCCTTCCCCAGATCAGGGAAGTTTTTAGCCATTATTTCTTCCAATATTTTTTTGGGGGAAGGGGCAGTTTTGATGATTAATAGTTTCAGGCTAACTGGAAGCCAGATCTTTGATCAGTAGTTCTTAATATATGTAAACATATAAAATCCTGTGGGACTTCAATCATAGACCATGCTGACATCCAGACCAAGAGATTTGGAGGTGTTTCAGTCTGGGTAGGTGAGGCCCCTGGTTGTGGTAGCTTGCCCTGAACTGTCTTTCTGGTTGTTACAGTCCCATGGGGCCTAGGAATACCAGCCCCTCTGGACAGCAACCCCTCTGAACACCAGATCAAGAGGAATCCCCTGTGTGGATTGCCCCTCTTTCACATATAATCTAGTCATCTCTTAAACTTCTGTCTTTGCGCTGGTTTCCAGGATGAGTGAGTCCACATGTGAGCCCCTCAAAAGGAGTATCTTAGGTCCCTATAGCCTCCCAGATCCCGTAGATGTAAGCCCCATTGCTTTCCAAAGCCAGTTGTTTTGAGGGCATTGTCTCTCTGGTGCAGGTCCCAAAGGTTGAGGTGCCTGATGTTGGGGACAAATGCCTCACTCCTTAGGAAAAGCTCCAGATTCATGAGATCTCTCCCTCCATGTTGCATGTAGCCACACCAGTTTTGGGGCAGACTCTGCCTTTTGGTGACTCTAGCTCTTTAACCTGTCTCAAAGTAGTGTTTTTATCCCTTGTTGTGGAGGGAGCTGTTCAGCTAGTTATCAGGGTTTTTTTCAGCAGGAACTATTCCATATATTACTATGGGCTTGGCATGTCCATAGGAAGAGATGAATTCAGGGTCTTCCTACAATGTCACCTTGGACTTCCTCCCCCACCCATTTTGGCAAGTTTTTAAGGTTCCAATCACTAGTCAATTTGGGAATTAAGACAAGATTCTTCATTCAAGTTTAAAGGGAGATCCTACTGTTCATTTTCAGTCTTGAAATGAAAATGAAAATCTAGACCAAAGATCCAATCTGGACTTGTTTAGGAAAATATAAAAATAAAAAACCAAAACCAAACCAAACCAAACCAAAACAAACAAAACACCTCAACTTAACATCTATCCATAGTGTGTCTAGTAATATTAATTTAGTACATGCATACATATACAAGCTTTAATAAATGTTTTGCTTCCCATTTTTCCTGTCAGAAAAATAATTTTATAGCAAAACACAACCCCATTTTATCCAACTTGTGCTTAATTCTATTTATATGTAATGGAATAATTTATTTTCTGGACTATACTCTTTTTATTGGTGACTTTATTCTTTCCTTTTTGAACTGTGAGAAATGAAAGTATCATGCTTTCACATGTACAAAACTTACAATAAAACCAATAAAGATAAAATTCTCAAATTTCTTACAAATATATCTATGTGACATGATAAAGAAAGGTTTTAATTTATAAGATATGAGCAGCAATAATGGCATCCTTTTTTCAATGGTATTCTATGTTATTTAAATAAAAATATTGGCAAAAGCAAAATACAAAACTATTAAGATAAAAGTATATATTCTGCGTATATGAAGGTGAGCAAAGTCCAGAAAAGAACCTGTAAAATGTAAGCAATTAATTTTTAAGTTGTAATTGTACCATATATATTGATTTCTAATTATAAATTTCTTTATGATATAACTCAAATTCTACAAATTTTCTGAATAATGAACTGAGGAGACTATCACTTGACAAATTTGAGCACTATAATTATGTTTTCCTTAAATACCCATAAGTTTACCAGGTTTCAAATCGCAAGTTACTATCAAGCCTTATAGAAAAATGTGTGATTTAAGCACAGTGTTTGAGGAACACAGGCTTAAGTATGCCAGGATAAGTAGCCCTTTTACCATAAAAATGGAATTGGCTTGTCAGATATGGTCAGAATTACAAGAAATAAGTTACAAGGAAATGCCCATGTTTTACTGTTTTATTTCACTTTTTGAAAAATGACTATAAATTCTCATTAGATAGATAACATGGCAATTACAAATAACTGATTCACTGGTAGAATTTGAGATTGAAGGATATAGACATTAAAAGGAAATATAGCTGAAATAAATGTCCTTATAATATGAACTCAAGATGTTTGAACATGATAAATCTTGGGTTTATCAATAACTAGGCACATTCTTTAAAATTCTTTTTAGTTGGCTATGTATCCAAATGCATGGTATAATCAATAGAAAGGGTTAGATTTCAATTCCCTAGATAATAAAATCTTAGAATTCTACATTTTAAAAAATGCCCAAGAAACTCAGGATTAAATTTCTTAGATCTCCATTTCCAACTATTCATATTAACAAGTTTAAGTTGAGGAGTGCCTAGGTGGCTCAGTGAGTTGGCCCTCTCCCTTTGGCTCAGGTCATGATCCCAGGATTCTGGGATCGAGCCCCGCATTGGGCTCCCTGCACAGCGGAGAGCCTGTTTCTCTCTCTCCCTCTCCCTCTGCTGCTCCCCCTGCTTCTTCTCCCTCTCTCTCTCTGTGAAATAAATAAATAAAATCTTTAAAAAATAAATAAAATAAAAAGTTGAAGTTGAACAATACAAGTACTAATTAATAGAAAGGTTCTTACATGGCTGGATTGTCCTTCCAAAATATTTTGATTCATAAGTACATTTCAGAAGTTTTCAGGAATATCTTACAGTAGTCTGTTTCATAACAGGGGAGAGAAAATTTTCTATTTGAGCTATTAGGATCAGCAATGGCTCAATTTTAACAAAGCAAATACGAGAATAAAGGGAAGTAATATTTTTAAAATGCAAAAATTAAAATTGGTAAGTAATTACATTCACTTGGATACAAGTGCTAAAGTTCTCCCCTATTGTAGAGATCCTAAAACATGATCTAATGTCAATAATAACTATTCTATTTCCAGTATAATCATGCATATTTTATAAACTAAAGAGTCATTTATATGGTAGCCAGAATATCTCAATAAATACAAAAGAACATGTATTGGAAAAAAGAGGTTTCAAGGCCTTAAAATATAAAATTAAACCAAAAGGTTATGTGGTCACTCATAAGTGTAGAATTCTATGATTGTTCCTATTTTTAAATGAATTCTTAACATGAGGAGAACCTCATGATCATTTAATATAAATTCTATTTCTAAAGCTAGGCTCAGTAGAAGCAGTGCCTTAACTGAAGATTCTTGTTCAAGTGATTTAATGAGAAAGTCAGGTAAACCCTGTATGGGAGTGAGGGATGAAGGACAGGATGGGGAAAGAACGCTGGCAGAGAAATGGGTTCAGCTGAAGCCTGTACTCAGCTTGGCCTCACTGAGAATCACTCCTGGTAGATAGCAGATACTCCACACATGCCTGCAAATAAATGCCACACCGTAACTGACCCCTTTGAATCAAGAAGACTGGCCGCAGTTGGCTCTCAGTTACTTCTGGGAGAGGTTATCACTCACAGGTGCGTGCGGCTGTCTGCATCCACCAGCCTGTGAAATAGGTCTAGGCGGGGCAGCCATAATTCTATGAAGACTGTGGTTTTAGTCCATTCAGGCTGCTGTACCAAGAATACATGGGCTGGGTGACTTATGAACAGAAATTTCTTTCTCGTATTTCTAGAGGCTGAGAAGTACATGATCGAGACACCGGCAGATTCAGTGTCTGGTGAGGAACCGCTTTCAGCCTCGTGGATGACCATCTTCTTTCTGTGTCCTCACAAGGCCAAAGAGGGAAGGCAGCTCTCTGGGCTGTCTTTTATAAGAGTACTAATCACCTCCCAAAGGCCCTACCTCCAAATACCATCATATGGGGATTAGTTTCCAACATATGAATCCGGTGGGGGCACATATTCAGTCTACAGCAAATACTAAAACATTTCTGACTAAAAATCATGGTGAAAGTTGACAGTTTCCAACACGATTCATAGACTGAGAAAGAACAATTAGTCCACTTTGATAGAAGGAGTAGAAGCTGCCAAGATTCCTGTTTAGTAGTTACCATTACTTGCTGAGTACTTTTGAAACACCTGACTACAAAACTCTCTGTACAACTACTAGTCCAACCTCCAAATAAAAAGACCAGCCAGCAGGCAGGGTACCAGAGTCACCTCCAACAATCAGCTAAAATTCCAAAAGCGAGTGATTTATGTTAACAGAAAACAAGTGACTTGTTTTAGTATATACATTTAAAACACTTCAATATACCTTCTAAGATATTGGTTCATACAGCTGCAAGATGAAATGGAAGGACAGAAAGACTGAAGAGTGCAAAAGGTTAAGTCAACTGTGTTAAAATATTGGAACAAGACTTGTAACAATAATCAAATTAACTACTCTCCATAATCAATATGAATTATTAGTACCATGCAGTAATGGAAGTGGATTAAATCTAACATAACAGTCAATTTCAAAAAAGTTAAACTAGTATATCTGTGTAGTGCTTTTACTATTACATTTGACCTGTAGAACATTCTTGTGAAGTGTTTAGGGCAGTTACTACATACCCTATTTTTTTTTCTCATATTTTGTTTATTTTTTTATTATGTTATGTTAATCACCATACATTACATCATTAGTTTTTGATGTAGTGTTCCATGATTCATTGTTTGCGTATAACACCCAGTGCTCCATGCAATACGTGCCCTCCTTAATACCCATCACCAGGCTAACCCATCCCCCCACCCCCCTCCCCTCTAGAACCCTCAGTTTGTTTCTCAGAGTCCATAGTCTCTCATGGTTCGTCTCTCCCTCCGACTACATACCCTGTTTTATAGATAAAGAGGATAAAGCCATCCTTAAACAGTCTGCTAAAACTTTATTCTTTACTCAGCTGTGTGATGTACATGCCCCCCCCACCATTTCTATAGGACCCATATATATCTCAATTACACCACTTATTATGGGCACCTTAAATGCTTGCCCAATTGGCTAATAAAGTCCTACAGACTTGTCAACCAATGAAAGATAACATTGCAAGCTGCAAAATAAAATATGTGCATTATCTGGGGTTTAGGTATTGTAATCCAGTGACATAGATTTGACTGAAATCGAAAGCATGCTCCAGAAAGACGATAGAGGTTAGAGTTTTTAAAGAGGAAAGAGGGAATTTACATAAGTAGTTTTGGAGGGAATGTGATTGGTGCTGGGATAGCCAACAGTTACATCAATATAATTGGGATTGGTTGCTAGAGCTAGTGTTAAGCAGAAAGTCCACTTATGTCCATTTTAACATGCAGCAGATAGATGTCTTGGCTTTTAGCTGAGTTCAGCAAAAATTCTGAGAATTTAAGATAGACAATGTGCATAAGCCCCACTTTATCAATGTCCTTCCCAACTCCATTTTAAGTAATCCTCTTACCAATGCTTATTCCATTTTATTCTGTTATCACACCTCTTCCAAAAATGATTGTGCCTCCAGCACCCAGTACAATGTCTGGCACATGGAAGATAATAAATGTTTGCAAATGAAGAAATTCTTCACTAGTGCAATATTGTGATTTATAAGAAATAAGTATTTCATCATTCAGATTACCAAAATATATTTCCCATATATATTTGGTCTTTAACCCACAGTTCCTGGCTTGCATTTCCCCAAATCCTTGGAATTTCCTAAGTGATGAAAACCACAAAGGTGCCTTTTGTTAGGTTAATGAGGTGATTTGCCAGAGGAATCAATCATGTGTTTAGAGGATTGGAACTTTTAGTCTCATCCCACTGACTTCTGGGGAGGGGAGAGGGGCTGGAGGTTGAATCAATTGCCAGTGGGCAATGATTTAATCAGGCATGCCTACGTGATGAAGACTCCATAAAAACCCAAAAGAACTGGGTTTGGACAGCTTCTGGGTTGGTGAACACAGGGAGGTGCTGAGAAAGTGGCATAGCTGGGGAGGCATGGAGTCTCCACAACCTCTCCCCATATCTTGCCTTCTGCATCTCATTGGCTGTTCCAGAGTTTTATCTTTTTATAATAAACTGGTAATCTAGTGAATAAACAGGTTTTCTGAGTTCTGTGAGCTGCTTTAGCAAATTAATCAAATCCACGGAGGAGGTAGTGGGAACCTCTAATTTACAGCCAGTAGGTCAGAAGTACAGGTAACAAATCTGGGCTGGTGACTGACATCTGCAGGGGACCGGGGGGGGGGGGGGGCCAGAGAGGGGGGGCAGTCTTGTAGGACTGAACCCTTAATGTGTGGAATCTGATGCTATCCCTGGGTAGATAGTGTCAGAATTGAGTTGAATTCCCAGATACCAGCTCAGTGTCCCCCTACCTCCAACATTGGAATTAGGTCCAGGAACCTAAAAAGAACTGGTAACAAGAGAGCCCCCCTCTCCCCAAACACACACACAGCATTTGGGAGTATATTGAAGTATAGCAGATTTTACTAAAGTTCAAGATGGGATGATTTAGATAGGAATTTCATCACAGAAATGTAGCCAACTTTAAATGAAATGAACAGGAGACATTATTCTTTTATTAAAAGTTTGTTATGGCTCCTGAACCTCTAAGGAACGTCCTTTCACCACCTCTTATCTTCTTTCCCCCTTTTTAATTCTTCTCTAGTTATAATTACTTTTTCCATTCAAATGAAAAATCAAATTCCTCTCTTTTTCTCATAGCTTCCTCCTTCTCTCTCCTTTTAATTCTGTCCCTTCAGATATTTTTACTCTGGGGCCTGACTTTCCACTCATGCAACTTACAATAAAAATTTTTTCCAAACAATGATAGTTGTTCTGTCATAGATAGCTCTGATATCAGTTTTTGAAATATTGTCCTTTAAGTTTCTTGTATACATAAATCTCATCAACTGAACAAGAGGAAGAGTAGAGAACCCCAACACACTACTACACTCCACCCTACAAAAATAGAATTAGATTCTGAGACAAAGAGTTGCAGATTTCCAATGACTGAAGATAAGGAAAATCATAATATCAGCAAGTTGAAAAGGCACCATCCTGAAAGCAAAAAAGAAAAAAAGAATGTAAGCAAGTAAAATGTAAAATATTGGCTGATTTTAGACTTTTGACCCTTCAGCTGCTCATCTTAATTCTGATTATTATCCATCTTTTAAGCTTCTTGAAAGGAATTAATAATTGAAGTATACTACTTGGTCTAAGTCAAGCAGCTGTTAAGGGAGAGTCAGTCCTAATCCAAGTGTTCTGACTTCAGAGTCAGAATACACACTACTCACGACATTACATATCATAACTTTAGGTATTTAGGGGAATTTAAGGAGAGTAAAAAATTCAGTTTATGCATATTAAGCATGGCATACGTAAAACTGTGTTTCCATGACTTATTCAATTTCATCCCATTCACTACTCACCTTCCATGTGGTGTGATATTTAGCCTTTCTCAAATTGTTTGAACTCAAGGGTTATGATTTCTTTGGTCTCCATGGAAACTGACAATATATTTGAGCATTGACGATTTTCTTTGTTATCCATGTTAGCTCAGCAAAATGTACAGTCATCTCGGATAAATTGAAAATACGGTCTGCTAAAGCAAGTATTTTAAGATGAAGATTATTTTTTTCTTTTATCTACCTTAAATAAATAGCTTTGTACTAATACTGATCTTCAAGTTATGTTCAAAGAAATCACATCCCCTTAGCCTCATATACTAAAAAGATTTTTTTTCTATCTCCTTGTTAGTATTTGCAATCACTTTCTATGTAAAGCATTTTAAATAGTAAATGCATTCAGTATGTAAAGTCACTCTATCTATTTAATTAGTGAAAGAATTCTTTTTTAACAGTTTTACTGAGTAACCAATTCCTACCGGTTTTGCACGTTTGTGTTTGCAGTCTAGTGGTGAATGCTTGCCATATCTCAGCTCACAACTTTCAAGGGCAGCTTGAGGTCAATTTGCATTTTTGTTAAAATCACTGTAGTGGGGAAGACAGCCATGGCTGAACCAGGCATGATTGCTGTGCCACCTTTCTTGAACCTCTAGACTTTGATAAGCACAATCTGTCAACACATATATAAGCAGAAAAGCTGTAACCCTGAGCTTCACTATTTATTTTGCACACTAGGCTGACAAAATTGAACCCTGACAGCAGTGCAAGATTTTTCAGTGTTGGTTCTTCCAAAAATGAACTCCAAAAACTTGGAATTTTGTAATTTAATATTTATATTTCATTCTGTGAAATAACTTACGTAAGCTCACAAGAGGTTTTGCTCATTAAGAGTTAGTGAAACTAAATTATTTCTCATCCTTTGCTGTCAGAAATGAAGTGGAGTATCCATTCAGTCAATGGAATCTCTAGACAAAATGATTAAAAGACAGTTCTCATGTTTTCTGGGACCCGAATAATTCAAAAAGAGTTTAAAAATTCAGTCCTGTCTTATCTCAGGTTAAAGCTCTTTGATAAATCAAAACAAACAAATCAGAATGTGTTATATTCTTTTTTTTGAAACTCCGTGGTCAAAGTTCACTAGACACTTCAGATTCCCTTTGGAAAGTCAATTTTCCCAGTGTTTATTTGGAGATATCACACAGATTAGAAAAAAAATATTGCTATGTAAAGCTAAACTGAACTTAAATTCCAAAAGTTCAGCTCTTTCTCTGCATCAGAATCACAAAAAAGCAGTTTTCTAGTGAGAGGAGCTCAGCTCCCATGCCATTTTTGATGTTTTCCAGTTTGATGTCTCTCAACAGAGCCAGCTAGGAAAAAAAAAAAACAGACTGGAGGGAGAAAATGCAGTTTTCCTAATTTGAAAAAGAAAGAAAGGAAAAAAGATTATGTGAAATTATGCTCTAATTCAATGTTAAAGGTAGGAAACTAACCTGCTACAGAGTGCACATTTAGAAGTTTATAAGTTTCAATTTCCTGTAGCTTTGAGCATTATATTAGTCCTGCAACTGGTTCTATTTAATGTGCTGTGTGAAAAAAGAAAACAACCTATGTTTCCCCAATCCCCAAACACAACTGTGGTGAGGAAAAGAACAGAGGAGGCCAGTGATTCCATGTTGAAACTCGTAGATTTCACGGCAGGAGTTTTCATTTAAAATAACACATAAAATGAATTGCAGTATCTCATGTGGGCTGTCAATAGACAACAAACTTACACATTTGGGTTGATATCTGCACAGAATTCATCCAGCTTCCATTGCACTAGAGCAAGGAATGTACCTCTCTGCATATACGAGAATCACTGATGAGAAATTTATTTAAATAGCATCCATTCCACATGTAAAATGACTATAAATAGAAGAATGTTTCATATTTTTATTAGGTCAAGTCCAAGAAGATGCAAAAAATTAATAGTGAAGGCATGAAAACAACCTTACTTAATAATTTACTCTTTAACTTATTTATTTCATATCATGACTCTTCTGAACAAGGTCAGATAAGTGGGTCTGAAGTTTTCAAATAGATAGGAAATTAGGTGTCATTTACCAGGATTCATGGAAATGAATGAAAATCCCAAAGAAGAAAGTAGAAAGTGAGATGATTTCCAAAGAGCCAACCCATTAGAGAATTTTTAGAGAAAGAGAAGACCATGTCAAGGTCTGAGGAAAAAGCAATGAGGAAAATAGAATTTAAAAATCATTGTCATGGGAACCCCAGTGAGATATTGTGTTTTATAAAAAATAAATTGGTCATAATGACCAAATATATATTTCCAAATATATATTTCTCATAGGTATTTTTCTTCATCCATGGTTTCTGGGTCACAGCTCCTCAAAACCCTTGCATTTCCTGTGATAAGGGTCTTTTTTATGTTAATGAGGTGACTTTTGGAAAGCCCTTAGGTAACCTAAGGATGGGGGAGCAGGGAGAGCTTGTTGCCAGGAGAACCAACCATGTGAATACAGGAATGGAACTTTCAGTCCCACCCCAAGTTCTCCAGGACTGAAGGCTGAATCAGCCAACAGACAATGATTTAGTAATGAAGCTTCTATAAAAGTACAAAAGCACTAGGTTTGGAGAGCTTTCCGGTTGGTGAACCACTAGAGATTTGGGAGAGTGGCCCTCCTGGAGAGGGCATGGAAGATCCATTCCCTTTTCCCTTACCTTGCCTTATATATTTCTTCCCTCTGTTGATTTATATCCCTTATCATATTCTTTAATAAACTTGTAAACATAAGTGTTTTCCTGAGTTCTGTGAGCCACTGTAGCAAATTGAAAGAACCTAAGGAAGAGTTCATTGGAACCTCCAATCTGTAGTGGGTGAGTCAAAAGCACGAGTAATAGCCTGGAGCTTGCGGCAGGCCACTGAAATGGGTGTGGAAGTTGAGGGTGGGGGACAGTCTTTTAAGATTGAATCCTTAACCTATGGAATCTGATGCTATCTTTGAGGAGATAATGTCAGGATTGGATTAGATTCTTGGACACCCTACTAGTATCTGAGAATTGCTTAGTGTTGTGTGGGTGGGGGAGAGAACCCTCCTTACATTGGAATTGGGTCCAGGAACCCTTAAACACCCAGGGAAAGACTCCCTAGAGGGAATTAACTGGCAAACCCTGCAGAAATGTCAAATAAAATAAGGATTAAAAATGATTCATTTTCACAAAGTATAAGGTAATTTATGACCAGTAGCTTGCCATAGCACTTTCAGTGGAGGGGTGGGTAAAGAAGCTAAATTTTAAAACTTTATAGTAGAATATTGGAGAGAGAAAATTTGAAGACAATGAATGAAGAAATCTGTTAAAAGAATCTTGGCTGTAAATGGAAGTAGACAAATGAAATACTAATTAGAAAGAGGTTAATTTGTTTGAATTTTTTTCTTTTATTTTTTTCCTTTCTTTAGTACTGGCAGAAACTCAAACATGTTGAGGGAAATGATTCTGGATAACAGGAAAATGGCGTAAGCATGATGAAATACTAGAAATGGTAAGATGGTATAGACTCACATTCTGGGAGTGGAATTGCCCTTGAAGAAAAAAAGGAAGGTCTTTCACTCAGATATGAAAGAGGCTCTAAGAGCAGGTGTGAGGGTCATTTGAATTAGGAGGAATTGATACTGCCTAGTCTCTACTGCCCAGCACCCCCAGAGATTAGGGATCCTCCATTCACACCTTCTCCCTGTTGCTTTTTATTCTCCCCATTTTCAGCATTTCATTTGCACTCTGTCATACTTCATCTGCTCCAGTTCCATTCAGGTTCATCTTACTGTGGTGACATTTGCTGCTTATCACTTTTAAAACCACGTTATCAGCAAGACATTCACACAACATTAACAAACTTCACAGCAAATGTTATGAAATACCTTATGTCCCTATAATTGAAGCCAATTATGTTGTGATGTTGAGTCATGCATGGTCCAGAGAGTAGATCCTGTTTACTATAGTAGCAACTGAATCATTCCTGTGTTCCTCATTATTATGCCAAATTTATACATTCAATTTTAAGAATGCAGAACCAATCTGGCCCTCCTTTAGTTTCCTAGTAAGCTTTGACTTGAAGAATTACTCTTTCCTGTTTAAATCAACTGCACAGAGTGAAATCAATGAGTGAGATGGGACACAGAGCATATTATCATATTTAGAAACATGTTTGTGATATTCACCACACTGCAGAATTAACTTGTCCAATATATGGAATCTTTATTAATTTTCAGAATACCAGAATTCACCCTTTTTTGAAATAATAACATCTTTATAAAGTAATTCCAATATTTTTTTCCTTGTTGTTCCCCCCTGGTTAATATTCTTTCATTTCATTCTTTACATTATCATTTCTCTCTCCCTTATTTTCCCATTTATATATTCCATCCCATTTTCTTAGGAAGGAGGTCCCTCACACCCTTTTCCCTTTCAATCAGCAAAGAAGTCAGTTTTAATTTATTACAGACATAATTAATGATGAACTCAGACATAAAGACAAAATTAACACATGGCCAGAAGGTCACTGGAGCATTTCCCACAGTACATACTTCTTAGGTCTTAAACTGCAGTATTTTGTAGTTCTTTTTTTTTTTTGTAAACACAAATTTGCTCAGATCCCCCAGGCATGTTTTTCTCTTGCTATCTCAGTGGTACTAAGGAGCTTGTGCATCTGCTTTCATAATATAGCCTTTAACAACTGCTAAACTGCTAGGTGTTAATAAGCACCACTGGTTTCTAATTCCACATTAGAAATTATTTAGAAAGACTATTATGATTCTAGAAAAATTATAGAAAGACTATATAGCCTTTATTTCAAGTCATTTAATATGTCTTCAAATTCAAGATTATAAATATATAATCTCCTGGAATAATCATCTCCTGAAATACACACTTTTTTTGGTAGCATTGTAAGTGCTAAATTATAAGTATCATGCACTAAAAGTACTAAGATACTTTCAGTTGATTCATTTGTGATAGTAGGATATATAAAAGAGAGGAAAAATACTCATCCAAATAGGGACATACTTAGTAGAACTAATCTTTTTTTTAGATTTTATTTATTTATTTATTTATTTATTTATTTATTTGTCAGAGAGAGAGAGAGCATGAGCGATAAGGGGGAAGCAGCAGTCAGAGGGAGAAGCAGGCTCCCCTTCTGAGCAAGGAGCCTAATGTGGGGACTCAATCCCAGACCCTGGGATCATGACCTGAGCCAAAGATAGCTGCTTAACCAACTGAGCAACCCAGGAGTCCCAGTAGAACTAATCTTAATCAAGTTTTTTATCAAGTCCAAAAGTTAGCATTTGGGACATTAAACCTGAGGATTTCCTTTATACTGCAAAGATCAAAACACAAAATATGGTTCTTTCTATAAGTTACTAATAATCCTTCTATAAAAGCTTCATAAGTAGTTGTGACTTCCACCTAACAGAAATCCCCAAGTTCCAGGGGCGCCTGGGTGGCTCAGTTGGTTAAGCCACTGCCTTCGGCTCGGGTCATGATCCTGGAGTCCCGGGATCGAGTCCCGCATGGGGCTCCCTGCTCAGCGGGGAGCATGCTTCGCCCTCTGACCCTCCCCCCCTCATGCTCTCTCTCTCTATCTCATTCTCTCACTCAAATAAATAAATAAAATCTTAAAAAAAAAAAAAGAAATCCCCAAGTTCCATATACAGGTATTTTTGTCTTATTATTCAAAGATGTCTCTTACATCTTTGTAATTGAATTGGCATGGTAATGGAACAGGTATGTTTACCTGTGACAATTCCTTGAAAATTGAAAAAAAAATGACATTTATAAAGTTTTTTTTTTTAATTCTTTCTTTTTCCTCTTTTAATCCCCTGACATTTCTACATGAGGATTTTGTTTGTGTGACTTTAAATGTAGAAGATAAACAATCTCATATTCTGAGAAAGGTCATATGGGATCTATGCTGCACAACATTTGGAATTCATTTTAATCTGAAAGACAAGATTGTGGAAAATAAGATTTTTAAAAAAATAAATAACAATTACAGGGAAACTGAGAAATGAAAGCATCTACTCAGAGTATAAGAAAATTGACTTCTATTGAATACAAATTCCTTATAACTGAATAGACTTTATGGTGTCGAAGGGGAGCAGAATTTGTCACCCCAAAATATGACATGTTGTCATAAGGATTATTGTAGACTGATTATTTTTAAGAAACAACAGACACAGCAAAGCTCTGGAAGCTGAGTAGGAGTTACCTTTTTGTAAAATATACATTAATAAAGGAAATCTCCATTTGTAAAGGTGTCTCCCTCTCTGTACCAAGAAGAGGAGATGACCAAATCTCTAGAAACTCTTCAGTCTGCATAAGAACCTTGCCCTTATTTATAGTGCTGTGCCTGATAACCTCCTATAACTGCTCCCCCCAACATCTTTCTTTTGTCTTTAGCTGGAGATGGTATTTTAGGCAGTGGCTTGGGACTTTTTGGGGAGTTACTCAGTTTTCTTGGGTATCTCCTATGTATACAGAAGGTAGACATGTTATTAAACTTCTGTTTGTTTTTCTCCTGTTAATCTGTCTTTAAAAATGGGGGTGGAGGGTGCCTGGGTGGCTCAGTTGGTTAAGCGACTGCCTTCGGCTCAGGTCATGATCCCGGAGTCCCGGGATCGAGTCCCACATCGGGCTCCCTGCTCGGCGGGGAGTCTGCTTCTCCCTCTAACCCTACCCCCTCTTGCACTCTCTCTCTCTCTCAAATAAATAAATAAAATCTTTAAAAAAATAAAAATAAAAATGGGGGTGGAGGTAGGGTTTCAGCCAAGAACCTAGAAAGGTAAAGGGGAAATTACTTTTTCTCCCTTACAGTTCCAAAGCACTTTCACATTCATTATCTCATTCATCACAATGCTCTAAGATGATCAGGACAATATATTTTATCCCGCTTGTAGTCTTGAGAATTTAAATATATTCACCAGCTACAGAGGAAAATTCTAAAAAAAAGTATGCTTTCTTTTTTTTTTTCATCTTCACATTTTTTTTTTCCCACTCTTCTTGGCTGCTACTATGTAATACCACTTCTCTAAATTACTTTCAGTCCAGGGATGCCTGGGTGGCTCAGTCATTAAGTGTCTGCCTTCGGCTCAGGTCATGATCCCAGAGCCCTGGGATCGAGCCCCGCATCGGGCTCCCTGCTCCGTGGGAAGCCTGCTTCTCCCTCTCCCACTCCTCCTACTTGTGTTCCCTCTCTCACTGTGTCTCTCTCTGTCAAATAAATAAATAAAATCTTTAAAAAAAAAAATTACTTTCAGTCCAGAATCTCTATTCTCTACTTTCAATCCTATCTTCAGCCTGAGAACCCTGAGAGTTTCATCTGGGTCAGCTTTCCTTGAATTATATATTTTGTTTCAATATTCCCCTTCATCTTTACCTCACTTCCTTGTATTTTTTAAAGCTTATTAAGAGTAACATATGTTAGGGAAGACAGTCTTGTGAACATCATGGCTGATTACTCCTAGCAGATTAACAAAGTTTAAGTAATTTTTCAAACTTTGAAATACCAAATTATTTTAACCTTTTTGAGCTTCTAATTCCTCATCTATAAAATTAGTTAAAATATGAATTTAATGAAATAATAGAACAGGAAAGATCTCATATAGTGTCTGACATACATTTACTCATTCATTTTACAAATATTTACTGAAGCCAGTTTTGTGCCAGAATTTTTCTACTTGCTGGGGATATAAATGTGAATCAAATAGAGTTTCTTCTTTCATGATTCTTAAATAAAAAATCATAAGTCATCAATTGATGATAAGTGTAAGCCAAGAAATAAAGTCAAATAAAGGGTGTCTACAGTGATGGAGGTAATCAGAGAAGGCCTCTGTGATAGAATGGTATCTGTTCAGAGACCCAGAACAGTGAGGGGACAAGCTATGTAGATTTTTAGAGAGGAAAGCATGGCAGGGAGATGAAACAGCAGAACTGAAGTGATACGTAGATAAATAGTAAATGAGTTTAGAGAATGGTGAGAGTGGTAGTTTGGGCACAGCCAGCAATGTACTAATTACAAAATGATTGGAAATGAGATCAGAGAAATGATGGGTAACTGCAGATTGTGTAGATTGTTGAAGGACATAGTACACTGGATTTTGTTCAAGAGAGCTTAAAGAAATGGTGGTTACTATTCTTATTCAGGAATTAAAAAGGCAAGCTTAAAATTGTTAGAAATAACTTCTTTAAGGAATGTCTGAAAGCCAATTTAATCCTGGGAAGTAAGGGAAATTAAATTACTCTTTTAGAGTAAAACTATAAAATCAAAACAAAAGATAGAGAAATTCAAAGCTAAGTTAAAGACTCAGTGGTTCTTAAGTGAACAAGTATGCATGTTATAAAGACTGCATATGCTAATATATTAAACAAAAGAATGTGTAAACTAAAAGGGTGATGGATCAGTGAGAAAAGCATAAAAAGGAGGAAAAGTAGAGAAAAAAATAGAAGTGTCAACCTAAGGTAGAAAAGATTGGAAACAGTCACTATTAAAGCGTTTAGGTGTTTAGGGGCGCCTGGGTGGCTCAGTCAGTTAAGTGTCCAAATCTTGGTTTTGGCTCAGGTCATGATCTCAGGGTCAAGAGATTGAGCCCCTCCTCAGGCTCATGCTCAGCTCAGCGTGGAGTCTGCTTGAGATTCTTTCCTCCTGCCCTCTCCCTACCCCCTACAACTCCCCCTGCTCACTCTTTCTCTCTCAAATAAATAAAATCTTTTTTTTTTTAAGTGTTTATATTCTAAGCTATCAACAAGAGCAAGTCTCTTGGAAAAAATAAACATGTAACGTCCCTCTCCAGTTCTCAGCTGCAGACTTTTCAGGTGGTGAATGTGCAGCCAGGTGTCTTTGATATACTGATGGCATTAATACACAATTACATGATTAATACCTGATTAATTATGATGTATAGATAGTATTCAGTATTCTATTAATTTAAACCTCCTCTGTTCTTATATCATGATCACCAACAAGTCTTCTGATTTTAATCTGGCATTCTATGTAAATTTGCCTATAAACAGAATGAGAATTCAGACACTTGATAGTTATATTTAATAAATTGACATAAGATTTTTGTATATCATGGAAATTTACTTAATAATGCTTGTTTTTTGTGGATCATTAATTTTATTTTTTGTCTGAAAAAATTTGCTAATTATTTATCTTCAAGGATATTCTCCTCTTCATGTAAAAATCTGGTTAACATTTCTGTTTTACTTTTAGTACTTTAAGAATATCACTCCAGTGTCTTCTGATTTGAATAGTTTTTTAAAAGAATGCACTGTAATCTTTATTTTGTTTTTCTCTGAATGAAATGTGTTTTTTTCTGAGTGTCTTCAAAGTATTCTTTATTTCATTGCCTTACACAGTCTAAATATGATGTATATATGTGTGTGTGTGACCAGCTGGGGGGGTGGGGAGTGGTGGACTGGCATTAGTGTTAAGAGAAAAATTAAACATTATCACTCAAATATTTAGTTTGCTCTCTTGTCTCTTATCCTACTATATTTTAATTTAGCATTCATGATGTTGACTGATGTTGCCTTACAACACCTGGATAATTGATACTGTTTTGTTTTTGCTTTTTTACATTTTTTTTCTCTGCATGTTTCAATTTGACCTATGCTCAGATTTGCTGATTCTTTCTTCAGCTGCATTGAGTCTGCTGATAAATTGTCAAAGACATTCTTTATCTCATTAACATATTTTTTATTTCTAATATTTCCATTTTTTTTTTTTAAGATTTTATTTATTTATTTGACAGAGAGACACAGCGAGAGAGGGAACAAAAGCAGGAGGAGTGGGAGAGGGAGAAGCAGGCTTCCTGCCGAGCAGGGAGCCTGATGTGGGGCTCGATCCCAGGACCCTAGGACCATGACCTGAGCCGAAGGCAGATGCTTAAGGACTGAGCCACCCAGGCACCCCTCTAATATTTCCATTTAATTCTTTACTATAGATTCCATGTCTTTGTCAAAATTTCCCATCTGTTCACATATGTTACCTATCTTTACCACCAGAGACATTAACATATTAATCATAATAATCTTAATTTTCCTGTCTGTTAATTCCAACATTTGGGTTATTTCTGAGCCTGGTCTGTTGGTTGACTTTTCTCTTGACAGTATATTTTTTTTACCTTGATTCCTTATGTGTTTCATAAGTTTGGGTTGGAAGTTAGACATCTTGAGTTTAATAGTTGTGTCAGCCAGAATTCAATCAGAGAAGCAGAATATATCAAGAGACTTATTGCAAAGAATTGGCTTATATGATTGTGAGAGCTGCTTAGGAATATCCGTAATTGAAAGGGCAGGCCATCAGGAAAGGTAGACTGAAACTCATGGGTATAATCTGAAACTGTGGTCCATAAACTGAATTTATTCTTCTCTCAGTGATGCCTCAGCCTGGCTTTGAAAGGCCTTTCAACTTATTGCATCAGGCCCACCCAACTTACTTAGAATAATCTTCCTTACTTAGTGTCAACTGATTATGTACTTTAATCAGATCTTCAAAATTGGCAGACTGGTGTTATATGAAATAACTGGGGACTATAGTGTAACCAAATGGGAATATCAAAAAAAATCACAACTTTTATAAAGACACTAATCCCATTCATGAAGTCTCTACTATCATGACCTAATCACCTCCCAAAGGCCTAACCTCCTAATATCATCACTTCAGAAGTTAGTGTTTAACATATGAATAGGGGCTGCAAAAATTCATTCTACGTCAACCTTTTTAGTTGAGTTTATTCTTAGGTATTTTAATTTTTTGAGTGCTGTGTAAATGGGATTGTTTTCCTAATTTTCTTTCCAATACACCTTTCTCTCCAGAATCATGCTCTCTTTGCTCCTTACTCCCAATACAATCAAAACATTCTTAAGTTTTTTAAAAGTTTTTAAAAAATACTCTACCTAGGGGTGCTTGGGTGGCTCAGTTGGTTAAGCGTCTGCCTTCGGCTGCCTCCGGTCATGATCCCAGGGTCCTGGGTTCGAGCCCCACATGGGGCTCTCTGCTCAGCTGAGAGCCTGCTTCTCCTCCCCCACTGCCTGCCACTCCCCTGCTTGTGCTCTCTCTCTCTCTCTGTTAAATAAATAAATAAATAAATCTTAAAAAAAATACTCTATCTAACTTTAATAGTTATCTCATCAAAATAATTGTATGATACAAATGACACTGTTGCCGTCAGAAGGAAAACTTACAGCTATTCTGTTGAGAATAGACCAAAGAAACCAAAGGCAGATGTCGGGAGAACAATTACAAAGCTTTAGAAATAAATTAAGTAGACAGATGGAATTAGAGGCAGGAAAAGTAGACATACTAGTTTTGAAAATAAATCTGATAATATTTGTTGATGGATCTGATGTAGGTTATGAAAGGAAAAGAAGCATTAAGGATAACTCTGAAATTTTGTTGAGCCACATGAAACATGAAGTGTCCATTTACTGTGATAGCAAAATTGTGAGAAAAGTAACTTAAATGGGGACTCCCAGGAACTGAGTTTTTGTCATTTTTAAAAAATTCATATTTGGGGCACCTGAGTGGCTCAGTAGGTTAAGTGTCTACCTTCAGCTCAGGTCATGATCCTGGAGTCCTGGGATGGAGCCCCGCATCAAGCCCATATCGGGCTCCCTGCTCAGTGGGGAGTCTCCTTCTCCCTCTGCCCCTCCCCCCACTCATGCTCTCTCTCACGTGCTCTCTCTCTCAAATAAATAAATAAAATCTTTTAAAAAAATCTATATTTGATTTCAAAGCAGAGATGCCAAATAATTGAACATATGACTCTACACTTCAAGGGAAATATTATGTTTAAATTGTTATAGAACATTATGTTCAATTTTACATCCAAATATATTTCTATTCTATAATCCATTCCTATAATGCAAATAAGATCACAAATCTATACATTTTGGAAGCCATTTGACACAGATATCTCTAGAACTCTGATTTTCCCAAGAAGGCTTGATAATTAATAATCAGCTGACAATTTTTACTTTGGTTATTCTCTGACTCAGTCTGGGGAACAAAATTTAAAACACATCCGGGTAAATTTTGATTCTTTATATTAGTGGACAAGTTATTATTGACTAAAAAGCCACACTGTCATTCCAAACACTGCAGTGAACTTTACATGGTTCCAATAAAATTATTCTATTAATGTTTCAGATAATCAGAGAGGTCTATTGTTAACCTGTGTGTGTACTCTAACTATATAATTTGACTAGAGGATATTCTAAAAATGTGTATTTTCTTAGAAGATTCTGTTTTATTTGTTAGTCTCTAAGGACAAATGTGCCCAAGTATTTGCTATAGAAATTGTTAAGGTGTTTTAATTTGTGATGAACCCCTCCCTTGCCCACCAAAAATGCACCAAAGTAATTTTTACATTTAAGATGTTAAAATATGTATAGACAACGTGTCACCTTGTTAAGACAATAAATATAAATTTCCATAGAGAATTCTATAACTAAATTAAGTGGTTAACTCTAAGGCTTATTTCAAAAGATTTAAGTAAAAGCACCAGGATGTGATAAGAGTACAGTCAGAAATACAAATTATATGTTGCTAATAGATGTTTTAGTTGTCATCAATTATTTAATACAATTCAACACATTTCCCCAACTTATGTATAAAACATTGACTTGAGGGTTTCACATTTTATTCATTCATTTTAAATCTATCAAATTTCAAGGGGAAAAATATCCAACTAATGAGCTAGATGTTCAATATCACTTTTTCCTGCCAAATTAAAATGTTTTCCCTGCTGGGAGCTAAATCTTAAAAAAAGCATTATCAAACTAGCATAGAAATATATAAGCTCCTCACTTCTGTTAGTTCAGCAATATATATTGAAGTTTTGGATCATTGGTTCTAATTCCACTGACAACTAGATAACTTTCATAATAATAACAACAAATCTTGAAACTAAAATTATAATAATCTTTGAGCAATCTCTAATAAAAAGATTAAAATATGGACATACTGCAAATATTTGAAGTGCTTTATTATGCTAGATAAGATATGGTCAGATATTATTATCAATTCTGCCTTTTTTCCCTCTCCAAACCAGCACTGGCTTGTTAAGTGTTTGTAACACTAATTTTGTTGCAGCTTCTTTGTCTCTCTTGACCCTCTCGTTTCATGGTAATGCATAAATTCTGCATTTTTTTCCTCAGCCCAATGTACTCACACACCATAAGGCCAAGTTTCAAATATAATTAAGATAAAATTATAATTTATAACAACACTATCACGTAGGGACACTTTACCCTTATAACCATGTTTCATTTCAGTGTTGATGTCTCTTAGTCCCTAGTCTCTGCTCTTGACTTTGCTTCTCTGGTTTTGGTCCTTGGAACGTGAGTTCTTGACATATATCTATCCTATGGTTTCTGCTATTCCTTAGCACTCGTGGGAATGTTCACTTTTCCTTTGTTTTCTGACATGATCAAGGGTTAAATTGGAACTTCCTCAAAAGACAGGCAGGGGAATAGGGACAAGTGAGAGGTGGGGGTGGACAGCAGCATACAAGCTACCTTTCAGCCTTATATTAGCTTCAATTGGGCACTTTAAACTTTGTGTTATTTTTGTAACATCATCGCAGGACTTTTGACAGATTTTAACACATAATATTTCAATCTCTTAATTTCTCATCTAGACTAATGAAACAACTTATTAACTGGCCGACCTGCTTGATACAGGTGCATGAGATGTAAATTAAATTTCATTGCGCCATGAGCTGCTCACAACACTTCCATGATTCTCCCTCTTTGGCATAAAGCTCCAATTCCCTTAACAAGACAAACAAGCATCTCCAGCCTCATCTCTGTCCATCACCATTCTTCTGATACCTTCAATCTAGTGTTGTCTCTTAAAACGTGTTCCACAGATGCTATTGTGTGGCATGTTAAGAGGTATTATGCAAAACAAGTTTAATTAGGATAAATAAATTTGAAAAGTCCTGGACCAAAAGATTGTCAAACTGAAGATTTTTTGAGAGTAATCAGTATGCATTGTAAATTTCTGAAGCTATAAAGCATTTCCTCAACCATTTAGCCATGTTACCTTTGAATAGCCTGCACTTTCTTTTACTTCTGATCCTTCTGCTTGAAAAGACTTTTTCCAGCTATGTTAAATTTTAAAACTTGACTCGGTCACAACCTATTTGAACCCCCTTTGAATTTGCCTTTCTATAATATAGAGACCACAAAAAAGATGAAAATTATCTTTTCCAGACACCCTTGTAACTTGGATCCTGTGGATGATCTGGATCCACTAATAAGAAGCATGAGATTCGGAAAAAGAAGTAAGCAACACAGGGCAATGACAATGTATAAAGTTATTGGATATTCTATCAAGCATGATGATGTAAACTTATTCTAGACTTGGTAAAATATTACAGGTGCTGAAGAATGGACAACTTTAGCAATAATGCAAACTTTAGAATATCGTATGTTATACTAGCACATTAGCAATTGCTGCTCTAAATCTTTGTTTAATAGCAAAGCCTGATTCTCTGATTCTTTCAGAAATTTTGTAAACTAATCAATGTCTTTATATTAATCTTCTTTCTGCATTAACTACTTGGGGTCTAAGTAGGGGATTATGTTGTTTTAAACTACAAAAACTTTACTGATAGAATAATTATTATCAGAGGAGATATCAGAGTAGTATACACTTAAGAAATTGTGAATCTAGGACTTAATTATCTTACCTGATTGGAGCTCCTTTTAGTGATGATGTATTTAGCTTTTGATGATAGTACATTAATAATCTATAGCATACTGTGGTGAAACAGTTAAATTAATAACTAAAAAGAAACATTCATTAAAAGTAGGGTTTTGGTGAATAACGTACTTATTTTTCATGAGGAACATAAAGATTCAGAGTTAAAGTAATAAAGATTCAGATTGGGTTTAATTGTGCTAGAAGTCTTAAAGAAATAAAATGTCAAATTGAAAGTTTGAGAATCTCAGCTAAATAGCTGATAATAAAAAGCAGAGGTTTCTTTGTCTACTCTAAAATAGTTCCTTTCTCTCTTTACTACAGAACATAAGCATCAGAAAATCAGATGTAGATCTGATCCTATTACTCAAATACAGCGTAAATTGAATTCACAACATCACCAGGAAACTTGTAAGAAAGTGTGGGAACCCCAGAATTTAAATGAAAACATTTTATAGGATTCAGATGGGTCTGAATAGAGTTAACCCACAGAATTTTCTTTGCCACTGCAGCAGCCCCTTCTCTGTCTTATGGAGCCTGTCCTTCGTTACTTAAACATCTTATAATGATGCAACTTAAGGTAGTAATTCTGCAAGAGATGTCAATTCCTTCAGCTTCTCCTTTTATGTCTTATTGCCTCCAGAACTAGAACTAGGAATATATCTCTCTATATCCCAAAGGACAAATTCCAAAGTCAAATTCAAAAGGAAAAGATTTAAACACCAGAGGAATTGCAGTATTTTGCTTATTTATATTGGCATATCTTCAGAAATATTTATGGAATGGAGAGACAATTTAGATTGAAGTAGACTCATTGATGTGATCACACTTGCAGGTTATTCACCTTCATTGTTTTAACCCATAGCTGGGAATGTTTGCTTAGTTAGTTGAATGAAACCTTGAATCAATGGAATCTAAGTGAATAAAGTCAACAGAAATGAACTTGGGATTTTAGAACACAGCTATGTCTTCTTCATCAAATACCTATTCTGCTTCTGAGAAATAGAAATAGATTTTGCTTGCTATTGAACCCTGGTACAGGCTGAATAGTTTCTGCTGGAAACCTAGATGGCCCCATAACCTCAGCTTGCCTTATAAGTTGACTGATCCATCTAACCATATAGTTAGACATCATCAACAGCCCTTCATCCACAAGCAGCTGGCTCACACTTCCAATGCATTTACTACTGCCTCAACACATACCCATGACCTCTATAGAAACTCTTCATATCCAATTGATAGAGAGGAGAAAAAAAAATAATTCTGCCTGGTTTACAAAATGCTCTTCGGAATATGCTGTCACCAGCCAGAAGTGAACTGTGGTAGCTTTGGAGTCCCACTGATTTATTCTGATGGAGAATAGAGAAAGGAAATCTTCATAGTTGGCAGCGTTAAGTTATCCCTTTGACCATAGAGCGAGCATTAAAGAAACATATCAGACTGTATATAGAACAAGATGTTTTATTCAGTGGAAAACCATTTAGTAAAACTGTTGATCATGATAGCTTAGAAAGCGAATCCTGAGTGTACTGAACCAAAAGCCCTAGGAAAAGTGATTAGAAAACACACACACACACAAAACGAACAAAAAACCAAACCATGTAATTTTAGCAAACACAGTCTGCATTTGGCAGGAAAATACAAGAAAAAGATAAGCTTGGGTGAAATTTAATGGTTTTCTTTTTTTTTTTTAAGATTTTATTTATTTATTTGAAAGAGAGACACAGCGAGAGAGGGAACACAAGCAGGGGGAGTGGGAGAGGGAGAAGCAGGCCCGCCACCGAGCAGGGAACCCGATGCAGGGCTCGATCCCAGGACCCTGGGATCATGACCTGAGCTGAAGGCAGACGTTTAACGACTGAGCCACCCAGGCACCCCAAAATTTAATGGTTTTCAAAGATAAAGTAAGGGGAATCAATAGAATTCAGGGAAAAAGGCCTCAAAAGCTTGGAAAAGTTGCTTACATCTAGACTTAAAAATAAGCTTAAGAAAGCCTTTTACTAGCAAGGGCACATGTAAATCCCAACATTTCCACAGAGTTCAGAATAAAGACTTGAATTTTTCCTTCTAGACTGAAAGCCTAAAATTGGTTTTTATTATCTTGAAAGAGAGACACAGAGTACTAATCTGAGACGATCTTGGTTAAGTCAATAGAACTCTAGAGAAAAGATTTCTCATTAGAGAAATCTCACATTGGGCAGAAATGGTCCATCCCTAGTAAACCTGCCATCTTCTGATATTGACTGAGAGGAGATTAGGGAGATTGGCCTCCAAAGGAAAACTGAAATGGATCCCCAAATTGCTACACCTGGAGTCTGTCAGTCAGCTATACCTCTAACAATAGGTTCTCTCTTAAAGAAAGATCTGAGTGGCAAATATGCATGCTGCCCAAGGACTCATGACTGTTCTTTTTATCAAACATCTTAAATTAGAAGATGCCAGTTATTGTAATTGCACAATTACTTTATGTAACACTGAAAGAAATTTTTTAAATACCACCAAAGAAATCTTTGACATGGTACTTTCTTATTATTTACATTTCTTATTAAAATAATTGGCATTCAAAGTCCTCTTCTGAATCATTTTTTTGCAGGGTTTTCGTGTTAGTATTTTTCCACAAAATACTGTATTTTATACCATCAAGAATGAGCAATATATGTTTTGTTGTGTTTTATTTTATTCACCCACAGCCAGAATATGTAAGTATGGGAAATAAAGGAGTATAGAGATATCTCTCACTATTACATTTAATGACACAGGATTTTTTACTGTCTGTTTTGTTTTTGTTTTTATTTTTGTTTGTTTTCTTCTTTTTTAAGATTTTATTTTTTAAGTAATCTCTATACCCAGCATGGGGCTCAAACTTACAACTGACTGAGCCAACCAAGCACCCCTCTTTGTTTTCTAGACCTCACAGATATATGCTGGGCTGTGCTGGTCTACAGTTCTTAGAACCCAAAGGATGAATGTCTCCACTAGAAGACAAAAGAATGAGTCCACTAAGTTGGAAATTGAGCCCATCACTTGACCTCTCTGAATTTCTCATTCCACTGGATAAACAGGGCACAGGGCTTCTGTGTAGGCTGGGATGCATAAGTCCATGGACACTCTGTGTAGCTATATAGTGGGGTCATGTCTGAAGCCTACAGGGATCCTTTGAACTACCTTTTAATACCGTAATGTACAATGATAAAAGATAATAGTTGAGCCCAGAAAGCTCATGTAGGTGGGACCAACAAAGCAAAACCCTGAGAAATGAAGGTTTGGGTTATACCTCATCAGAAAAAGAGACCGCATGAGGTGCATCATGAGGGCAAAGCAAAAAAAATGCATAATGGAAGAAAGTTGTAAAGATCAACTATCAAATTGTGGCCGGTTGCAGGAACAAGAACTATAATAAATACTATATTTTTATTTGTTCTAACATATTGATATTAATTTTAATCCTTCCCCACTAACTTCCCTCTATAATTTTATATAGGATGGGTTGGAGATGCTTACATTTATAATTTATTCCATAAATCTATAATCTATCATGATAAGATGTTAACTGAACTAAAGAAGTGAACATCACCCATAGATGGATACAGTGAATGACAATACCTTGGAGCTCCAATTCTGAGTAAATGGTGTGTATATCTTTACTGATACAATAGATAGATGACTGTATTAGGATAGGTGAAAACATGCTATTATTGTTGTTATTTCAAAGTTAAGTATAATAAGGCAGATATGTATGTGTGTATAAGTAACCAAAACTGTAGACTGCAGATGCTATGTTAATTCAATGGATGTCTATTCAAAACCCCTTTTCTAACTTATCTTCCTATACTATAGAACCTGAAATTCTAAAACAACATTTTCTGTATTTCCTTGCAGTAACACTTTATATATGACAGAGTCCTCCTAAGATAGATGTCCATGTGAGATTTGGAAGCAGACGTGAGAAGCATGAAGTGATAGCTGAGCACTTTTCACAAAAGCTATGCCTGTCATTTTGCGGCCTCCAGTCAGGTTTTCCCCAGTCCCTGCTCTCAGTGTGGATTAGGTGCCATGAGCTCTACTTTGGGCAGCTATAATTTGGCTCCCTCTAAGCACCTACCCTCTGCTGTACTCTTAATATGAAAAATAATGATGGTACTAAACATATTAAGCTCTTGATGTCTGCAAACACCCAACCAAGTGTTTCTTATGCATTAGCACTTAATTCTGTAAACACCGCTCTGTAGCTGGGTTTGTATTGGGGTTGTGAACATCAGTTTCCATGCTAGCTCAGTCAGACCTCTGAGGGTAAGGACTGCAACTGCTATCAAAATTGACAACTTCTAGTGACGTAAGACAATATTTGGAACACAGAGGCTGTCAATGAACATTTACTGGACGAATTGATAACTGTGTTAATATTTTCCTGTCTCTAGGACAGGGCAATCTTAAGGGTAGGAACAGACACTCTCAATATTATTATGTGCAGTTTGATGGGAGTTGGGAGAAACTAATGCAACATGTTATGCATAAGCTCCAATATGGCTTGGATGGATATAAATATTTTATATCTATTTTAAATAACAAAACAGCATAAAATACTGCCACAAAATACATTAAAATAGGGAAATAGAGAAGCAACAATAAAACCAACTCTTGGAGGAGAAAGATATATGGCTTACATTAAGGAAATATCATTTCAGAGCCAAATTCAAGTGTCAAAGCATCTAAAAACACAATTTGAATTATACCCACTCTAATAACCAATTCTAGATTGTGTAACAGAAGTTATCTACTACATAATGTAAGTTTCTTGGCAATTTGATATAATAATTGTATTATCAATTTAGATTTTTCACATTCCTTTAATGTTTTAATAACATTTTTTCCTTTATTTAATAAAAGGAATTTCAGATTTTCTAGATTCAAATAACTAAGAAAAAAAGAAATATGTGACATTCAAAGTAACCAATGCTTATGCAGGTGGTGACTTCTGAAACTAAGGTAGTTACATATATAAATAATATAATTCTTTATATTCAAATAAACATGAGTATAATACATATATGTAACTCATTATGAGGTTTCATACCAAATATATATATAATCATATATATAATTATATAATATATATATAATTTAGGGGGAGAGAATATGATTACATATAATTATATAATTACATATATAGGTATGAAATCCCATATATAATTTATATATATATATAAATTATTCCTTTAAAAAATTACTTACCATGTCCAAAACCCCAGTGATAAGTTTTTATATCTAGTTATTTTATCTTAACATCTGGATAATAAACATGAAGGTTCTGGATAGGAAGAAGACCAATTTTAGGATTTGTTCCCCATGCCCCATGCCTTATTTCCCATGGAGGGGGTGGGTACTGTGAGAGCCAGCTGGACCCTGCATATCCCGGGGAATCTGTAGTTCAGGAGAGGGTCTCACCGAAATTATGAATCTCAGAACTTCAGGAGTTACATAGAATCTGCCAGAGGAGCTGCCTCTCCTCACTTCTGCTTACAGGGTAGAAGGAGTTTTGCTCTCTAATGTAGGCAAATTATTTCTAGGAAGAGGAAGGGGAGATCCCTAAATTTCTTACAACTGTTTGGAATCCAAATAAATGGCTCCAGGGCAGATAAACGTATAAATCTCTCCAGAGCAATTCACTATCTCTGACTTCCAAGACATGGTTATCATTTAATCAATCGTCCTTTAACTCAAGTTGCCAGGGATTTCTTTTCAGAAAGCACTGAGCATTTAGAAACATGAAAATATTCATGGAGCATTATTTTCCAACAATTAGGATGTTGATAGAGGATGTGATGGCAAACAAAATATTTTTTAAAAATTCTCAATCTCTGAGTTCATGGATCTTTCCATTAGAGGACAGATTTTAATCAAATAAACATAAAAATAATAAAATATCAATTGTGATCAGTCCTATGAATGAGAGGTAAATGGTGAAAAAAAACAAACAAACTGTGTAATTGTAAGATATATTCTGTTCCGAAAGAACAGGAGTCTTTCCTAAGGCAAAGAATTGACATGAGGTGCTAAAAGTCAGGAGAAGTTACCTGATTCGATTTACTTTTGGATCAGGTCACTTTTGCTAAAGCACAAGGAGAAGTTTGGTAGGGTCAAAAAAGATGTGTATCAACTAGTTGGAAGGGTAGCTAGTAAGAGAGGGAGACTCCTGTAACTTTCCCGGCATGATATGGAGGGTAGCTTAAATTAGGACATTATTGGAAGAGAAATTGAGTAGTGGCAAATGTTACAAAATAGAATGTACAATAGACGTGACTTGGTGGTGGAATGGGTAAGAGGCTACAAGGAAGAGAGATATCAAGTGTGACTTCAGGTTCATATTTGTATAGAGAGCATGCTATTCATTGCATGACATGACTTACTTGTCCTTCAGTCTCAGTTCAAATGATCCCCTCTCAGAAAGACTATTTAACCAAACGTAGCCTATATATTTAAATCAATACACACACACTCGCACACAAGTGTGTATGCATGTGCCTTCTGTATTAAGTAACAATAATAAAGAAGAAGTTTTGAGAAACAGGTTCCTGAGAAATATTTGAGAAAAATTATTCCACACTGCAAATCATAAGGCCAAAATATCTTTAAAAAGTGAGAATTATTGGGGTGCCTGAGTGGCTCAGTTGGTCTCTCTCCCTCTCTCCCTCTCTCTCCCTCTCAAAAAAATATGAGAATTATTGGAGAAATATGAAGCAGCTAAATAGAAAATAGTGAACAGAAAAAAATTAGAGTACTATCGAAGAATTCTGAACAAATAAGAATTTTACAGAATTATATTATCTCCAGTTGAAGGTGAAACAAAGGAAAGCATGGCTGCTGATCCATCTGATATTGCTGAGAAGAGACAACTTTCCAAGTCTTATACCCAAGTCACATTCAATAAGAATGTAAGAGATACTATGTTATGTTTTCCTTTTATTTATTTAAATTGAAATATAATTAATATACAGTAAAATTCACCCTTTTTATCATACCATTCTGAGACTTTTAACAAATGAATACAACAGTTATGTAACCATCATCATAATAAACATACAGGTGAGTTTCATTACTCCAACATTCCTTTGCATTCCCTTGTAGTCAATCCCTCTCCTAACCACCAGCCTCTTCCTATAGTTTTTTCCTACACCAGAACAGAGTATAAAAAACCAAATCATATGTAATATTCAGAGTCTGTCTCCTTTCATTTAGCACAATGTAATTAAAATTTGTAGTGGGCTCAACTGTGGCCCCAAAGATATTAGGTCCTTGTACCAGGAATCTGTGAAGGTTTTTATATGGCAAAATGTTTGCAGATATAGTGGAATTAAAGATTATCCAAATAGGTCAAATGTGCCTTTATAAGTGTCTCATAAGAAAGGGGCAGTGAAATATTTCACATACACAGAGAGGAGTAGGAGATAGAGACTGGAAGGATACACCCACAAGTGAAGGACTGTCAGTAGCCGCCAGAAGTTGGAAGATGGGAATGGATTCTCACCTAAAGCCCCTGGATGGAGTTTGGTCCTGCCAACACCTTGATTTTGGCTCAGGAAAAAGCAACATATAAATAAAGTCATGCCCAATTAATAAGATTATCTGTTCTGTCTCCCATTTTTATCGGTTTAATTTTGTGAACAAAACTAGTCCATTATTGCATTCATTCCTAAAATAAATACTGTGATATCTTTTAGAGATCATTACACAAACCATACCAAAAATATTTTCATACTAGGGAAACACAAGTCCACAAAGACTGAATATTATTCATGCCTTAGGACATACTAAAATATGAACCTGCTCCAATAAATTATATTAAAAATTCTGATATCTATGTGTATATGTAATTCATATATATATAAAATTCATTTTGTGAAGAAAATACTAAAATTAAGTAATAAGCCTGTCTTTGGAAATAGAATTAATTTCTCTCACTTAGAATGTCTTTTTTTTTTTTTTTAGAATGTCTTAATAGAATATGATTACTTTGGAAACCTAAGAGTAGAGCTAATATTCTCTTTAATTTATCTCATCAAATGAATAGAAAGGAGTAATAATAGTAATGGGTTATTCCAAGTTATTATTTGATAAACAGATTTTTAACTGTTACAAAATACTTGAAGGCACACAATGGAAAACATCATACTTTGTGTGAAGCAAAAATTGATTTGTCTGAGATCTCAAGGAAGAGAAACGCTTAGTAATTATAACAGCAATATTATAGAATACAGGAGAAATATAATAGAAAATTCATATGCTTGATAAGAAATGAGAAGTAATGAAAGACCCAAAAGCTTATCTGAATGATCAAGAGGATTAAATTATATGCAAAGTGTGTGCAATGTTAATGTTATTTTATATTTTTATCAAAGCTCTCTTCCCTCAAGCTATACCTCTAATTCCTTCCTTTCTCCATCAAACCTTTTGAAAGGCAACATAATAGGAATTAGAAGCATTTCAGAATAGTGCAAAATTCTGAAAAGCTATAAATCTCAGTTCTGCCACATACTAGTTGTTGCCTTTGCAAGTGACTTCATCTGTCCTGGCCTTAGTTGACCCATCTACTAACTGGTATGAGTAACAGTACTTTGACCAAAGAAAGAAGAATATGAAATCATTCCCAATAATTTCATGAACCGGTTTTATTTCTACTTAGGAAGTAGGTGTTAATCGATAGGTAATAATTTTGAACAAGCAAGAAGAAAATTTTCTGCTAGATTCTGCTATGTATTATCGTAGAGCTATCCTACGTGAAACTAAACCTACCGAGCTTGCATATTGGTTACATGATGTGAACTCCCTCTGGCTTCTTAGGGATTTTCCATTTATAAGATGGAGTTATGAATATTAGTAATATTCATATATGTCACCAAAGTATTCACTGTTAAAAAGATTCAGATTTCTTTTTTTTTTTAAGATTTTATTTATTTATTTATTTATTTGACAGAGAAAGAGAGTGAGAGAGAAAGAGTATGAGAGGGAGAAGTAGACTCCCCGGTGAGCAGAGAGCTGGATGCGGGGCTCGATCCCAGGACCCTGAGATCATGACCTGAGCCAAAGGCAGACGCTTAGCTGGCTGAGCCAACCAGGCACCCCAAGATTCAGATTTCTTTAAAACCATAGCTCCATTATTGGTAGTGACTGGGGTAGAGATCTGGTATCTAGAAAATTACTATAGATCTACAACTCATCAATTCCTCTACTTATTCCACAAAATGTCAATAAGTAGAGTGTAAATTCAGGAAGTTAGCAACTGCATCATTTTTCTTATTGTTGTACCTTTAATAGCATTCTACCTGGCTGATGCTGTTTTTATCCTGCCTTCATTTTTGAAGGATAGCTTTGCCAAATATAAGATTCTTAGTTGGGAGTTGTATTCTTTTACTTTATGTCATTTTTAAAAAATTTTATTTATTCATCTGAGAGAGAGAGAGACAGAGAGAGCACAAGCAGGGGGGGAGGGAGAAGCAGACTCCCCACTGAGCTGGATTCCCGATGTGGGTCTCGATCCCAGGACCCTGAGATCACGACCCTAGCCAAAGGCAGACGCCTAGCCATCTGAGCCACCCAGGTGCCCCAGGAGTTGTGTTCTTTTAAAACTTTGAACATGTCATCCACTGCTTTCTGGCCTTCATTATTTCTGATGAAAAATCAGTGATTAATCTTATTGGGGTTTCCCTCTATAGTACCAGATGAGCATTTTTCTTTTGCTCCTTTTGAAAGTTTATCTTTGTCTTTCAACATATTTATGTGATGTGTCTGGTTGTGGCTCTCTTTGTTTTTCCTACTTGGAGTTTATTGAAATTCTTGAATGTGTAAATCAATGTTTATCAGCAAATTATGGAAGGTTTCAGTCATTTTATTTTTTATTTTTGTTTTTGCTTCTTTCTCTCTCTTCTTTCCTGATATTCCCATTTAGCATACATTTGTGAGCTTAATGGTGTCCCACGTTTCTCTAAGGCTTTGTACATTTTCCTTTATTCTTTCCTTTTTCTCTAATCTTTGAACTATATAGTCTGTAATCCATCTTTAAATCTATTGCTGAGGGCGCCTGGGTGGCTCAGTCGGTTAAGCATCTGCCTTCGGCTCAGGTCATGATCCCAGGGTCCTGGGATCGAGCCCCGCATCAGGCTCCCTGCTCAGCAGGAGCCTGCTTCTCCCTCTCCCTCTACCTGCCGCTCCCTCTGCTTGTTCTCTCTCTCTGTCAAATGAATAAATAAAATCTTTTAAAAATAATAATAATAAAATAAATAAATCTATTGTTGAGTCCTCTAGTGCAATTTTTCTTTTTTTTTTTTTTTTTTAAGATTTATTTATTTGAGAGAGAGAGAGCAGGAGGGAGGGGCAGAGGAAGAGAGATCTCAAGCAGACTCCCTGCTGAGCAGGGAGCCTGATGCAGGATTGATGTGGGACTTGACCTCACCACCCTGAAATCATGACCTGAGCCAAAATCAAATCATACACTTAATTAACCAACCAAGCCACCCAGGTTGCCCTGAAATTTCTCATTTCACTTAAAACATTTTTCTTTTTTGTTGTTGTTTTTTAAGAATTTTTTTTTATTTTATTATGTTATGTTAATCACCATACATTACATCATTAGTTTTTGATGTAGTGTTCCATGATTCATTGCTTGCGTATAACACCCAGTGCTCCATTCAGTACGTGCCCTCTTTAATACCCATCCCAGGCTAACCCATCCCCCCACCCCCTCCCCTCGAGAACCCTCAGTTTGTTTCTCAGAGTCCATAGTCTCTCATGGTTCGTCTCCCCCTCTGATTTCCCCCCCTTCATTCTTGACTTATAACATTTTTCAACTCAAGGATGTCCATTTGGTTATTTTTTATAGTGTCCGTTTCTTTATTGCTATTCTCTGTTTGTAGATACATGACGTGTCTGCCAGTGGACCTTACATAAATTTTATTAGTCTGGGGACTGGGTTTCTATTTTACATAAGTAACCAAACTGGTCATCTGAGAATGTTAGCTCTTATGAAACTCTGAAAGATTTAAAAATATATCTTTGTAAAACCTACAGATGATTAAAGAATTTTTCTTTAAATGTGCATAAGAGTTTTGGGTCACTTTTATTGAGTCAGTATGGTGAAATTGTCATGAGCCCAACACATATGCTCAGCCCTAGCTGTGACAGTGAGTAGCTGTACAAGCTTCAATATGAGGAAGTTATTTAAACTTCTCATGCTTCAGTTTCCTTATTGGTAAATTAAGGAGAACAATATTTGCTATTGCTTAAGATATTGTGAGTATTAAATGAGTTAGTCTCTAAAAAATCTTGTAACACTGCCTGGCGTGGAGTAAGGCCTAAATGGATACCAGTTACATTATCCACTAATTCTGGCTATTTTGGAGTTAATTTATTTTGATATAATTCAAGTTTCGTAGTTCTGTTTATTTGTTCCATTTCAGGCTCTTTTCCTCTAGAAGTTATATTCTTTCTTTAGTAGTACCACAAAATTTCAATGTGCATTACCCTAAGCTTCTTAAATTTCGTATTT
The DNA here is from genome assembly GCF_004348235.1 of Phoca vitulina. NCBI lineage: Eukaryota > Metazoa > Chordata > Mammalia > Carnivora > Phocidae > Phoca > Phoca vitulina. Next base: position 7,763,213 of record NW_022589721.1, on the reverse strand, counting down.
TGTAATTATGTGGAGTATTTTTCATTTTCGATTCAATTATGTAACGTTTTTTCCTTCACATCTGACTTTGAACGGGACATGGGTAATTCCCACTAAATTTCTGTAGTAGAAGATAGATGAGCTTACTTCATATAAATCCTTTATTCTACAGTCATGGACTAGAAAAGGGAAAAAGGAAAAGCACCTACAATGTGTTTTTCCCAGAGCCATGGGCCTCCAGTAATCATCAGGGAAGAATAATAGGCAGAGAGCTGTTTATATCAGAGGATTTGTTTGTTTGTTTCTGTGTAAAGACAAACACATAAAAATCCTGCCTTCTTGGGTGTTTGCTTATTATGGAACTCTCATCTGAGTGTGAATCAGAATCCCAAGGGTGCTTGCCAAAATACTGAGTTCCAGGTTTCCACAATAAATCTAGGGAATCATAATATCTGGTAATCTGCAGTGTGAAAAGCACTTCAGGTGCTCCTAATACTACACTTGAAAAAATACTGCCAGAACTGTATTTTTCCTTCACTTGAATTTAATAAACTGCTAAAGGCTACACATAGTTAAAGGGTGTAGACTTGATGGAAACTTTAATTAGATGTGTCTATTCCTTTGAAATGTGAAAATTGAAAAGTAATTTTAATGTGCTCATTCAATGTCATTTTTCATTTTTGTATTCTTTTTTCTTTAAAAGAAAGCCTTTGATGGAAATGAGACATTTACATTTGAAGAGTAAAAATTGGTCGGTAGTAATGTATTTCAGAGTACATGCATTCATCAGATTAAGAAATTATTGAATTAGTGATTGAAATTTAGGCATGGGAAAATTTGTATTGGTGGTTTCAATTATTATTGTAGTATTTTATATATAGTTGGTAATTATTACAAAATCATAGACCCAGCAATGGAATGTTTAATACATACATTCTAATGCTATGCAAATTTACACCCACACAACAGTGATATTTATATAATAATGATAAAGAATTACTATTATATAATTTGCTCTTTTCAATTTAAGTTTTGTTCTTGGAAAATAATATTTTGTTCATTTAATTTTACAAGGTTTCTGGGAATTTCATCAGTGTCTTTAAGGGAAAATGTATATAAGGGAAATGTGTAAGTTTAATAGAAATGTAAAATGTTAAAATTAGCAGATTTCCATGGTCACAAGTGCTCTGCACCTATGAAACATTATCCTGAAGGGGATCAGTTTTCTGTTTGAGATTGAAATGACCTTTGTTATCTGCTCCTTTGAAATCCAGGCAATATTGTCAAGGTTAAATGAGCTTGTAGATTTTGTTTATTTTAATTTCCTTGGGGATGAAACATAGAAGTCCAAAAGTCAGTTTTAACTTATTTTGCAGAGAGAAATAAGGAATAAATGATGTGTAGGAAAAAGTGCCCTAAGAATGTAGCAAGAAGGGTGAAATATTGTCTGAAAGGCTATAATGAGCTAGAATGCATCTGTGTTTGCAAGGGCCTTTGAACTTGGAGTAAAAGGCAAACTCCTAACTGATCTTACAAGACTCTGCAGAACCTGGTGTCTGCAAACCCTTTCAATCTCATATCATGCTACTCTCTTTATTTTCTCCAATATCAGTAGATTGTTCTCCAATATCAGTAGAGCCGTAGTGGTCTCATTACTGCCTCAGGAACTTTGAACAAGAAATCACCTCTTCGGGGAAGATGGATCCCTAACTTTTTTTTCTCTGACTCTTTATTCATGAATGATTCTTTGTCATTCTTTGTGCTTCAGCATAGATATAACCCTCTCTCAAAGTCCTTCCAAGTTAGACCTATGCTCCTTTCATTCTCTATAGCTATACTCTCTGCTTTCTTTACACAGTATTTGTACATATTGCATTTAGTCATTTTTTTTTTTAATTTTTTTAAAGATTTTATTTATTTATTTGAGAGAGAGAGAGAGAATGAGCCGGGGCAGGGGAGGGGCAAAGGGAGAGGGACAATCAGACTCCCCACTGCCCACTGAGCAGGGAGCCCGACGCAGGGCTCCATCCCAGGACCCTGAGATCGTGACCTGAGCCAAAGTCAGATGCTTAACCAACTGAGCCACCCAGGTGCCCCACATTTAGTCATTTTAGTAATGTATTTTGGTTTCTCCTGAATAGTCAGTAATCTTAATGAGGATTTTTTAATTGAGTAAACATTGTTTTAATATTTCCCGAGTGTTACACACACACACACACACACACGCACACACAAATCAAGTACTTATTGTCATTAGCTTATTCTTCTTAGGACTTGATATCAAAATATAACAGTTCATCACAAATGGCTCAACTAACCTAAAGAATCAGAATTTTACTTGTTTTAAAATTAAGAATATATCTCTACCTTTTTACGCTGAGCAATACAAAAAGGGAGGGCATAACTGTATTGTTATTTTTATTTTATATATAATATATCCATATGACCCAAATCAAAAAGTATAGAGAATAAGAAATAAAAAGTCTCATCACAAATTTTTTCTTAAGCAAAATTGATGCAGTTTCATATTTTCATTATTTTTAAAATTAAGATATATCTTGGACATTTGTTCTTATTAATGTTTTAAATTTTAAATTAAAATGTGCTCATTTGAACCCCAAATACAGTTAGTGTGAGTTTTGCATTTCTTCTCTAGGAGAAAAAACATAACAGTATTCCTTAAGAAATTCTGATTGTGTAGGCTAATGCTTGCTTACCCTTTCTTCACCCCACCTAATGCTACATAACTGTGAATAAAATTAAAATGAATTGTGTAAACAATATGATAAATGCTTTGGTAGAAACATTACTTATTCTTCAGTGTCACAGACAAAGAAGAAAGCAGTTCTACCAGGATTATCAAGAAGGGCTTCACAGAGGAGTTATTTGAGGCAGGATGTGACATATGAAATGAATATAATTGGATTATAGAAAATGCGATGTGGGGATTTACATAAATTTTTCACTTTTGTTAAGAAAATAAAACTAAGATCATTTAGGATTGACAATGGAGGGAAAAACTCCCCCACTTGGACAGCAGTTAACTGGACTACAAAATACTGGCTTGAGTTATGTAAGATTCACTTTATTCTTGAAGGTAATTCACATATTAGAGCTGTTCACTCTATTTACTGACTTTTAGAGGACAAAAATCTCAGCCCTTCCTGAGCTTACTTGATAAAAGTGAAAGAAGAGATATAAACAAACATTCTAGAAGATATAGTGGCTTTAGAATTAAAAGAGCTACGGGAAAAAAAGCTGAATCAGGAAGAGAGCAAGAAAGTGTGTTTTTGTGGGGTGAAATTTTAAACAGAGTAGCCAAAAAAGACCTGAATTAGAAGGGGACATTTGAGTAGCATCTGAAGGACATTAGAGATAAAGTCAAGTCTGATGAGTTGTGCATTGGGTTCATTGTTATAACTTTTGGGCCTAAAACAATGCCCAACACACAGTGAGCACTCAGTAAATATCTGTTGGATATGTGCATGAATAATTTATTTTGTAGAGTAATGATAAGGAGAGTGTATGTACCACAAATATCAAGAAGAGAGATTGGATAATTGTTTAGGTTGGATATATGAAAGGATATTTATTTTCTGTTATATAAAGAAAATAATTAGTTTTGTAGGCAATGAGGAGTCTATGAACACCTTGATATTTTTAGACTTACTGAGGATGCCATCAATCATATTAATTTGTTGGGAAAATATCAATGACAAAATAGCGAAATAAAGAGAGACATTTTTTGGGGCGCCTGGGTGGCTCAGTCGTTAAGCATCTGCCTTCCGCTCAGGTCATGATCCCAGGGTCCTGGGATCGAGCCCCGCATCGGGCTCCCTGCTCAGCGGGAAGCCTGCTTCTCCCTCTCCTACTCCCCCTGCTTGTGTTCCCTCTATCGCTGTGTCTCTCTCTGTCAAATAAATAAAAAACTTTTTTTTTAAAAAAAGAGAAAGACATTTTTCAGACAGGCCAGTTAGAAAGGAAGCTGATGATAAGCCCATAGATATCTGATACTGGTGGCAGAGTTAACACAGAGAAGTTATGAGGGTTTGGACGTTTTTTATGAAGTACTGACAGGATTTCAACTGTACAAATACAATTGATGGTGAAGCATAGTGTATTTTATTTATTAACAATTTTTAAGTTCCTTACTTGGTGTCTGAGATAAATCAATGGTAATTCCAATTAGTTACATAGTTGATTCAAGAATATGAGCAGTTTGGCTTGGAAAGGATGAAACATTGAGTTCAGTGTCTCATATACTGAATATGATGTGCCTTGAATTACAAGACTTAGATATACAGTTTATTGTACTACAGATCTTAAAATATATAAGTACAAATAAAAGGCCAATGACCTGTGTTTGGGAGTGAAAAAGTTTAGGAAAAACAACTGAGAGAAAGTTTATTTGAGGTGAATCACGAATGATGAGATAGCCAGTGGCAAGAACAGAGCACGGGTTATTCCAAGCAGGAAAATCATTGTAAATTCATAAAACCCTGAAAGTAGATGCTGTAAACAGAGAAGAGTTTTAATGGATTGACACCACCAGCATCTTTATTTATGTGAGGAATAAGAAAGAACAGCCACATAAACAAACTGATGTTGAATATGGAAATGAGTTCCTTACATCGATTCTGTACATGGAACTTTGCTTGCCCCGGCGTGCCTTGCTGGCTTCTATTCAAAGTCCAAAGAGGAAGATTTGCTCCTGTAAAATTATAGGCATGTTTCTGAAAGCTGTAAAAGATGGCTGGGTTTGACTATTATGACAACAGGCTATCACCATGGTCACTTAAGTGTTTGAAGAATATTTTGTTTACGATGGAGTGTTTGTGATATTGCTTATCATTCCCATTACCTTTTGATCCACAGGGTGACAAGAATGGCACTGCTAGAAGCAATTGACTTTGACATTGTGAATGCGTTTAATGGAGTTCAGTTGTGGTTACGAGTTTCATATGCTACCCATTTGACTTCTACTGTAATCAATTATTATAACTTTGGGGGACAGTTAAATTGAGTGACCTCTAGGGCTACATGCTCGAAATAACATTTTAGTAAATCTATATAATATATAGGCCAAGTAGTAAATCCCCACTTCAGTTCATGGTAGCATCACTTAAATGAACTTGGCAAACAGCCTATTTAAGAATATGACGGATGCCTTTGCAAAAGATGATATATGTTCATGCTCCAGTGGATCGGACAGTTTTAAAGAAAACTCTAAAAGGCTAAGAACAGTTTTGTTTTTCTCTCTTTATTGCCTTTATCAGACATTTTTCTAGTGCTGTTGACACCACCTCAACTATCTACTACTTGCACCTATGCATATATAGATTCAAATGTAATCCTGGTAAACTGAGAAAGAAAAGTTTGGGTTGTTACTATAGTTACCCTGAAATTTTCAGTGTTTGGAACTCTATAAAATTCACTCTGGATTAACTAGCCACTGATCAAGTATTCATTTAATGCATATTGTAATCTTCCTTAGTTTTATATGTGTATCCAGAACTCAAGAAACAGAAAGTTTATTTTGGAGCTATATTTTAAGATATTAACAAAGTTAACAGGACACCGTTCTAGAAGGAAAATTCCAAATGGCAAATGCCAATGCCAAATTATAGCAAACAAAAAGGATTCATGATATGGAAAGAAAGGTTTTATATATTTATAAAGTCACAAAGTTATATATAAGTATAAAGTTTACGTGTGTGTGTGTGTGTAAAATTTAATCCACCTTTCTCTCCCAATTTAGCATGACTGTCTTAATGAACATATGACTAACAAGTTTATGACTAATTATGTGACTAACACTGACATCTGATGAGCACATAGGGCCAATTTCTTCTGTATTTATAACTTATTACCTGCTGTGTTTCTCCAACATTAGTCTGTTTTCATATGTTGACCTCTTCATATTGAAGCCAATATCAGTTTACCATGTGTAGGTATAAGCACTTAATTACTAGTAATTGATTTGCAAATCATCATTCTAATCAACCACCGAGTTCTAGCCTTGGACACAGATTGAATGTCATATATCACAAAGTGAGTTTTCTCTCTCCCTTATGCAACGTGTTTTTCTTCCCACATACTGATCTCCAGGTAATAGCATTCAATATGAGCTACGTAATAATAAAATTTCTCAAAAAAAAAATTCTTGGGAGTGGAAAACTATGAATAATCTGCCTTTATAATGCTCTAAATATGTTTGGAGTTCTTACATTTGATCTCTCAGTACTCCCAAAATAATAATTTGATCTAGAAGAGGTGTGTCTGTGTTTCTATTAAACAGGCTAGCTCGATGGAAGGAGGGGGGTGGGGGATGGGCTAAATGGATGATGGGTATTAAGGATGGCACTTGTTATGATGAGCACTGGATATTATATGTAAGTGATGAATCACTAAATTCTATTCCTGAAACCAATATTAGACTATATGTTAACTAACCAGAATTTAAATTAAAATTTGGGAGAAAAAATACAAAATAAAATAACAGGTATACCCCTACAACAATTTAAATAATAATAATATTAATAACAATGACAACAATAATAAAATAAAATAATAAATAATAAACAGATTCCTTGTTGCAATGATGAAATGAGTTGAATGCATACAGAATGTTTAGCACAGGACCTGACACATAGAAAGGTATGAATAGGTATTTATCTAGTAGTTGTATTAGTAGTAATAGTAGTACTACCACAACAATACCACCACCATGACCATTACCACTATTATTATTACTTGATTTGGTGCTCCACTGAACAGAGATCTCTACTCCTTTTATTATATTTCCTCTAATTGAAATGAAAATAGGGATTAATTTAATTTGATGAAATAATATATGAAAAAGGGAAATCTAATGCTTACCTAATATAATATAGAATTACTTTCTTCCCTTTACTTATCCACTGAAAGTTCTGAAAAGAGATCAGAACTAAAGGTTATCTGAGCTGCATTCATCTAGAAATATTTAAATGTTCTCATTACCTACTTCTATTGCCTTCTAAGTGTATTGCCCAACTTCATTTTTTTAGCTCTGCATTATCATATCAACATAAAAGCGTCACTATTAAATTCAAGTAATAATAAAGTAATACTACATCATACGAGCAAATAGTCATAACCAGAGTCATCTGCAAATTTTAATATATGACTTACAGAATTTTCCAGATCATTAATAAACTTCTTTGATAATAAAATAACTAACACTGACTTCTAATGAGCATAATAGCCACTTTTTTTTGGTAAGAATTTACAACATATTACCTTCTATGTTTCCCCATCATTAGTCTGTTTTCATATATTGAAACTCTTCCTTTGGAAGCCAACATAAATAAATTATTTCTATGGTAATCTTATTAAGAATACTATCACTTCTTTAGCTAATAAACAAACATGAAAATGTTATCACTCTCATTTTGTAAGTATGCAAGTTTTTCAATTCCTTTCATTTGTTTAATACTTACTTGTATCTACCTTGTGCCAAGTACATAGTCTATGTTTTAAGTCAAAATATAAACTCCTTTTAAAATTCTCATACTACATAGGGCGCCTGAATGTCTCAGTTGGTTAAGCATCTGACTCCTGATTTCGGCTCAGGTCATGATCCCAGGGTAGTGAGATAGAGCCACCCATCCCCTCCTCTCTGCAACTCCCCCTCCCCAACCCTTGGGGTTCCACGCTCAGCAGGGCGTCTGCTTGTCCCTCTCCTTCCCCCTGAGCCCCTCCCTGTGCTCTCATGCGCACAAGCACTCTCTCTCTCTCAAATAAAGAAATAAAGAAAATCTTTTAAAAATTCTCATACCATGTATTGCATCTGTTTCTATTTTTATATTTTCCCATGGACTAATGTTTTCTTCGTTTTTATATAAAGCTCATCATTTGCACTGCTTTTATAGTATTCCTTCCCTTTAATCTGTTTCCTTGTTATAATTACCATCATCTTCACTCCTTTTATTTTTTAATTTTTTTAATTTTACCTGTATAAGCATTTATTTATTAAGCCCTGACCACCATCCCACTTATATTAATATTTTTAAAATGTCATAAGTCAGGTGATTGGATAATTTTCTATCTAATTGGATACTTGTTTTTGTCGAGTGTATCCCTAGTACATATGGCCTATAACTGTCCAAAGAAGTCATTTTATTCTGCTCAGATCTGAATAATGAAGAGAAGTGCAAATATTTACACATAATGTCCTGGGTGATGCTTTTTTTCCTTGCACTTTTACATATATTTTTTTTGTTCGGGACATTTGAAAATTATTATTATACTGAAGTATTATTAATGGGGGTAGGAGGGAGTGTCCTTGAAGACAGTGTAATTCAGTACCACAATTATCAAGAAGTGCATACAGAAATAAGACATTATCTCATTGTTCATTTGGCCACTGCAGATATCTGTAGTTTTCAATAAGGAGATCATATTATGACAAATAATATGACCAGAAAACAATTCAAGCTTAAGAAAAGTATCACTTTTAATGTTTTTTTAGAAGACTTTTAAATTCCATTTAATGGAGATGTTTGCACATCATGGTTCTAATCTTGCATGGGATTCAAATATTGTTTCTGAACTGTGGACAGCTCAGCAAAATATGAGGACATTATGACATTCTGTTTTAAGATACGGCATTTTTGAAATAGAGGTCTATTTGAAATATCGATTTACCATTTAGTTTCATTAACTATCATAGGTGGTTCCTCTAAAAATAGATACATTCTCATCTATAAGGACAGAAGGATGTTCATATCCCATCATGTCTGGGATGAGTGGTGAGCATCACAGATCTAATCAGCTGGGTAAGTGGACTAAAAATTTGGAGGAATGAAAAATATTGTTTTCTTATCCCACAATTAGAATTTTCCTTACCAAAAAAAATGCAAGATGAAATATAGAGATAGAATCTCTTTATTACCTAAAAAGAAAATTGTAAGTTGTACAAAATAGTACAAAAGACATTATTTAGATCTACTTCCAGACCCTAACCCACATTTTCAAAGCCGTCCAAATATGGAATAGGTATAAAATACACAAAAAATAATCTGTTATTTTCCTTCTAAAATATTAATATAAGTTAAAATTATTTAATGTGAATTTTCTTGGCTTTATATATCAATATCAATATGAAAATATTTAAAAGAAATAAAAAAAGAAAATATTTAGAAGAGTGATGTCAATTCTTAAATTAAAACTTCTCATAAATCTGTAACTTCTCACAAATCTATAACTTAGTTTAAAACCTTACTAAATTATCACCTTCAAGGTTATTTATCTATCAATATGTTCCAATTCTTTCCATGGAAACAATGAAAGGAAAGTAGCACCATGCATTTTTTTCTCCTTTATAACACAACTAAAAGTAAGTAAAATAAAATTTCTTTCAAAGAATGCAAATTTTTGGTAATTATGATATCAATATTTTAAAGTTCATAATTAAAGTTATCCTTTTTTTCTCCATTTCAAATAAGAGACTTTCCCCAAATACAAAATTGCTTCTTACAATACTGAACATGATATTTATAAATGAAGTTAGTTTGAATTAAAGTAATAAAAATAATTATTACACAATCCATATATTCAGTCACCTTAAGTCACTGACCAATTGGAATAAGACATTAAGCATCTTCTGGGCTGTAACAAATTGTACATAAAGTCCAGTGGAACTATGAGATCAGCACTCATTATACCCAGGTAGTGTAATAATTAGAGTATGAGTGGCATTTTTAACCTTCAGCCTCCAATGTGTAAAATGAATAGTCAGTGGAAATGTTAATCACCTTGCAAGTTTAATCAGCCAAAGAAAAGATACCTGGTAACTATGGCAACATGCACAATTAGTTGACCATTGTGATCTTTAAGATAATCAAAAACCAGTCAAGTGTGTTAAACATCCTTGGAATTTAGAGAAAGGAAGGTAGTTCTCTGACTGATTTGAACATCTCTGTGATCAAAGCAGTTAAGCTTGTAGATTTAGGCTAGAAGTATTAACTGATTAATTAATTTTTGGGCTCTGGAAAATTTTTGTCTGGGACTCAAGAGATCAATTTCCTAGTATACTATTAGTTTCTATGTCTCAAAAAATGAGTTAAATTAGTTAAAACAGTAGAAGAATAGCTATTTACACAATTAATTTGTATGAGACATTCAATTAATTTAAAGAATTTAATGGAGACTGTTGTTAAGCTTACAGGAACAGTAAAATTTGCTTTTCTAATCTCAGAATTAAAACTACTTAGTTTTACCATAAATCTACTATATGGTTCATATTTTAAAAAACAAACATGGGACTCCATTGTTATCCACATGTGTTGGTATGGGATAATAAATAGAACAAGTATGCTTATCTTCAAAATCCTTTGAAATGTCTCATTTGAAATTTAAGATGGAGGGAAATTGATTTGGGAGAAAAAGACTGACATATTTTCTATACGTTTGGTTGCTTTTGTGGTTCCTTTAATTTAAAGACCACAGGGAATATGTGGCAAACAGTAGATTTTAAACATCTTTATTGAAGCTACCGCATGTCTGACCTCAGTGCTTCAACAATTACATCACATGCTGTTAAGTTGCTTGGAAAAAAATATATGTCTTCATAAATCTGAAGAAAGACATGCTATTTCTAAGTCAAGTTCTTGTAGAAAATCTACCAGAAAGAAAAGAATAAAGAAATGCTAAGCCCTTAACAAATCTTGTGGAGGGATATGTCTATTCTGTAACTTTGTAATTCTAATCAAAGTAATGGTAATTTACCACTTAATGAATGATTTAGTGAATCCATCATCTTCTATAAGAATCGACAATATTATAAGAGCCATATACATGTGGTGTAAATTTCTTTCTTCAACATGATACAGAATCTCAGGAATTGCTAAAAACTAGAGAATAAAAATTCTAATTTATTTCAATAACTTTATTATAAAACCAAATGTTTCAAATGTTTGCACTTACATTTTGTATTCTTTGTTTTAATATCATAGCTATATTTCTCCTTAGGAAAAAAAACCATGCAAACGAGCTTCTAACTGAAATTACTTTCCATATGTGTAGCTAAGATACCAGAAGAGAAAACCATCATGAACTGTGAAAGTCTGTCTGAGAAGATCTATTGCCACAGAAAGTTTGGATTTGCAGCACATTTAGGTCTGTGGTTTGTTTAAAGTTTTTAAGAAGTCACACCAAATTTGCCCAACAACCCCTCAAAAAAGCACAGCTGCTTAAAAATTAAAGAACATGTTTTGGGTGGCTCAGTTGGTTGGATGACTGCCTTTGGCTCAGGTCATGATCCTGGAGTCCCGGGATCGAGTCCCACATTGGGCTCCCTGCTCAGCAGGGGGTCTGCTTCTCACTCTGACTCTACTCCCTCTCATGCTCTCTCTATCTCATTCTCTCTCTCAAATAAATAAATAAAATCTTAAAAAAAAAGAACATGTTTTAACTGTTGTTAGCATGACTTTTAATCACACTAAATAAAAATATATTTCAAATAAATAGTAATTAAGCAAAAATTTATATGCATAATATCATGGCAATCCTCAAGAAAACAATTCCCACCATAAGAGTCATATACAGACTGCCGGGTATATTTCTAAGTGCCAGCATTCAATAAACTTCATCTCCATATCCCATGTTGAGTTTAAGTATTTTATCCTTTATGGGCCTTATTCTAATTTCCTATTGGGAATAGTTTTCAGGTACTTCATAATAAAATTAACAGGCCACTGTCATTCAAGAAAAGAGATCCATAATTATTTCAAGGTAAATTTAGATGCATCCATGTGCCACAATATGCATTCTCTTTCTGTTAGGCTAAAAGCAAAAAATAATTAAAATTAACATTGGAGAGGGTATGTGCTATGGTGAGCGCTGTGAATTGTGTAAGACTGTTGAATCACAGACCTGTACCTCTGAAACAAATAAGACATTATATGTTAAAATAAAGAAGAAGAAGAAGAAGATAGCAGGAAGGGAAGAATGAAGGGGGGGAAATCGGAGGGGGAGAAGAACCATGAGAGACTATGGACTCTGAGAAACAAACTGAGGGTTCTAGAGGGGAGGGGGGTGGGGGGATGGGTTAGCCCGGTAATGGGTATTAAAGAGGGCACGTTCTGCATGGAGCACTGGGTGTTATACGCAAGCAATGAATCATGGAACACTACATCAAAAACTGATGATGTAATGTATGGTGATTAACATAACATAATAAAAAAAAGAAAAAAATTAATTACTAACATAAAGATTTTGCAGTGTTATTGGTTGATGTTGAGGCCAAATAATTTTGCTAATATCATAATGCAGTTGTTCTTAATATATTGAGAATTACTCATCAGTATTGAATGGACTATTTTGGTTTCAAGTGATAGAACCCAAATCAAACAAATTAAAAGCTAAATTTATTGCCTCATACAACTGGAAATTGTGGGCAAAACAAATTTCAGGCAAAACTGGGTCCAAGGACTCAGATCTCTCTCTTCCTTTCCCTCAGTTCTGCTTTGTTGTGCCCAGCAGCATTCTCCTTGTAGATCGGGCTTCCTGTGTGGCGAGTAGCCTCAATGCTACCAACTGCTATTTCATATCCAACCAGCTCCACACCTGACTCAAAATCAGGGAAGCTGGGTTTTGAAACAAACATCTTTGATGTGTAATAAAACATAATTTGTATGTTTCTGTGTGAGTGTACATATAAATCTTTCTGGGAAAAGTTTCCATAATCTTCAGATTCTCAAAGGTGACTCCTAGTTTATCCATCCAACAACCCATTTCAACTTTCTTATGAGTTACTGCTACTCCTTTACTCCACTCCCAAGATTTTGGCAAGACTTCCAATACGGTATCTCTTAGTGTTGACCAAGGTCCCTTTGAATTTTCGTACTCAACTTTCTGACCATTGTGATTAGTTTGGGATGCCATAAAGGAGAAATGACCCATCAAGGCCAATGAAAGGTCTTTTCCTCCATGTTTTTATTTTGAGCTGGCAATAAAGAAGCCATGAGCCTTAAACTTAAGGCTTCAGTTTATACTAGCACTGTAATATACTGAGTCTGTCTGCAAACAGGTGCCCAATAGGGATTTACATAATGCTGCATTTGCTTGGCTACATCAGTAGGCATCAGGTAATTAATGTAATTGATCCAAATCAACACACATATATGGCAAATCTACTATGTGCCAGGAACTATTCTAGATGCTGTGGACTTGAACATAAGATATAGTCACGTCAGAAGTATGCGTGTGTTTCCTCAAATGCTAACAGCAGTTGACCATGGTAAGAGATGAAGAAGACCTTGCTGAAGTAGCACAGTGATCCTCCATCCTATCAAAGTCCCTTCTCCTATTAGATAAATATTTCGTAATTCTCCTTTTAATCTCCTGGATTAAAATATATGTATAATATCACCTTTTACATATAAATTTTAAAACATTCAACATAATGCTCTTAACTATAAAAAAACATGAATAATATTTCATAATAAAATAATGTTTATTTAAATATGTATGTGCTACTTACACCCAATGGCTATTACAGACTCACAAAATACTCCCTTGGGGAAATCCTACCTCCCAGGTTTTAGATTCTAAAACACTGAAGTGGTCTTATTGTAGGTGATAGTTTTATTTTGTTTTTAATTTCCCAAAGCTGCATGTACTGTGGGCCACAGACCTGACCTATGGCATGCTAGCATCTTATTTGAATATATAGAGGGAACAGTTCATTCATGAAAAACGCTTCCCTAAACCTTCCCAATTATTGCTCCTAATTTTTTAGCTGGTATAACATAATTTTTTTAACTTAAGCATTCTACTGTAATTTTGGCTCATTTTCCTAATAAAGATCGGAATATTATGATGATCAATACACTGCATTGTTGTAGGCCTCTCCTGGGACAGCCGGCAATGGCTGCTTTACAGAGGAAATTTCAATCTTACCATGATTCTTACATTTAGTTTACGGCACTTCTTTGACAACATTCAATTTCTGAAAGCCCACTTCGTTAGAATTTCACTTTGGCTTCTCTCTTAAAATATAAGCAGTGATATTAGTAGGAAATTAAAAACCTTGCATCCTGTGTTTTCTAATTCAAATATTATGGAGAAATTGGAACTTGATTTATAACAACAGAAAATCAAATGCGAATAAGGATATTGCAAACCTAAGAATAAATAGCAGAACTGACAACTGCATTGAAATTCACAGCATGATAAAAATTTCATCACCATGTGTAAATAAGTCCAGAACTTACTTAGAGTTAAAACTTTAACAAGCAATTTGCTATATACTTGAAGATTCACCATAAAGAACTGGCAGCACTCTAGAGAAACATGGTGTATAAGCAAGATTTGGTCATGAAAATTTGGTGATCAAGTAAAAAGCAATGATTCTGCTGCTTTATGCTCCTGAACAGCTTTAAAACTTCCAGAAATATTATATCAACAATGAAGTTCAGAGAATGATGAACATGTGAATATAACACTATGTTTTATTTAGGTAAGGCATTATTTTTTGATAACAGAAATGATAATGTAGTGAGAAGCAGTGGATGAAACTCAAGACAATTTTTTTTTCTGGATTGAGGCTTTATAGCTATTAAATGGTTGAAGCTGAAGGAAATATTTTATGTAAAAACCGCATCTGGGGTGCCTGGGTGGCTCAGTCGTTAAGCGTCTGCCTTTGGCTCAGGTCATGATCCCAGTGTCCTGGGACCGAGCCCCGTATTGGATTCCCTGCTCCGCAGGAAGCCTGCTTCTCCCTCTCCCACTCCTCCTGCTTGTGTTCCCTCTCTCACTGTGTCTCTCTCTGTCAAATAAATAAAAAAAATCTTAAAAAAAATAAAAGCCACATCTAAGTTTTAATATCTAAAAAGATTGAGATTTGAATTCCCTTTTGTATTGTCTTTATTTTGAGCAAACCTTATGAACAGACATTTAGTTACATAAACTAAAAGCAAGGGCATATTCATTCTAAAGAAAACTGAAATGACCTGAAAGCAAATATTTTAGGCTGAGATGCTAATTGTTCTGTTAGGTAAGGCGAATAGGTGAATTATTTACTTGAATTAATTAAAGTTGGCTCCATAATGTTGTCTATCTATCATCTATCCATCTATGTACCTATGATCTCTATCTAATTTCAGGGCATGTGTGTGTGTGTGTGTGTGTGTGTGTGTGTGTGTCTATGTGTGTGTGTGTGTGTCTGTGTGTGTGTGTCTGTGTGTGTTGGGGTGGGGTGGGGAGCAGAGTTCCTCTGGACGAATAGAGGACAAATCCACACCACAGTGTGGGCAGCGCGGGGATCTAGAATTTTCTCTAAAGGAAGGATTATTCACACTGGCAGTTGTCCTGAGTAGAGCAGGTTCTGAGGCAGAAAATGAGAACTAATGAGGTGGGTTGTACTGTAGAGGAAATTTCTTGGCTGCCATTTAATAAAAGTGCCTTGGCAATTAGAAGGAAAAACCAAAGATGCTAGCATTTCTGTAATACATACACAGCACGGAGAGATGTTCACTGAGGTCAAAAGCCTGTTTAAATGATCTATGTTTGGAAACTAAGTCTGTTTTACATATAAGCCAAGGTGTTTTTTGGTAAGTTTAATATGTACATGTGTTTTCCTGTCATGCTGCTCTTGTGAACATGCAAGTACGTTGTACTTTAGGTGGTACATCATGACAGCACTGTTAGAGTATGGGAACGTATCACATCTGCATTGGTGAGTGCTCTTTTCTTTATCAGCTACTTTGTAGCTATTGATTCTACTGAGAGTTACAAACTTTTTAAAATTATTTTCCTTTATATTTTTATTTAAGTATGTTTTTGAAAAGGTATATGTTCATGTTGTGTTCTGCCTGAGTTTCAATTCATTATACTACATAGAAATTTGAAAATCTTTGTTATCGAAAAAAGGATTCGACTTAATAGGGTTGGAATCACTGACATAGCGGTAGACAAGGAACTAGTCAAGTAGAAGCATTACAAGTTATGTTTTTGTCAAACTCCATTTTCATTATGCTGAGCCTCCTTTAAGTGTTCCAAGAATCTCAACTGCAGCTCAGCAGTAATAAGAGAAATTTAGGGAAGATCTTGGCCCTGGCTTAGAATTAGAATAATGAATATTAAAAATATTTCTCATTATTGAAATGTTGATTGGTTAAAATATTGTAGAGATGTGTTAGACCCTGATGTAAATAATCATAGCCTGTAACCTTATGAGTGGTGCCTGAAGCTTGATCTCTGAATGGTCTTGATTCTAGCCATTGCTTTGGAGGTTATCCTGCCTTCAGAATCTGGATGATTGTCACATGTAACTTGGTGAAACTTTATATAAATGTGTTCGAAGTACTTGTAAGGCTGATAAGGAGTCTGACTGCATGTTTGTTGACAACTTCTAAGCCTCACCCTCTGTCTTCCCCTGTTGCCGCACATCTGGACAAACCGATAAAAATGCTTGGTGCCCACTCCTTTGGAGCATTTGTGAGATTCAAACCATGCAATCTCCTGCCAGTGCAAAGGAATTTTCATCCCAACCCCTTGCCCAACCACAAGGAAAGCCAGGCCAATCTCCCTGCTCTGCTTTCTCAAGCCATTTTGGATCAGCTTAAGAGCCATTTCCTGCTAACCCCACGGACCCTGATTGTGTAAGCAACATACAACTTCACAACTTCCTGTGATGTATATCTTTTTTTTTTTAAGATTTTATTTATTTATTTGACAGAGACATAGCGAGAGAGGGAACACAAGCAGGGGGAGTAGGAGAGGGAGAAGAAGGCTTCCTGCCGAGCAGGGAGCCCAATGTGGGGCTTGATCCTAGGACCCTGGGATCATGACTTGAGCCGAAGGCAGATGCTTAACGACTGAGCCACCCAGGCGCCCCTTGTGACGTATATCTTGACATCTGAGTAAGAACAAGTATATCTTAATTTTGGTTTATCAACAACAACATTGGAAGCTAGAGATAGTAAAATAAGATCCTTAAAGTGCTAGGAGTATATAGCCATCGTGCTAGAAATTGCATAACCACCAAACCTCAGAATGAAAGTAAAGCAAAACGTATTTCAGATATTTTAAAAACAGGAGTTCACTAGCTTCTCTTTAAAATAACTTATATGACCCAACAATTGCACTACTAGGTATTTACCACAAAGATACGGATATAGTGAAAAGAAGGGGCACATGAGCCCCAGTGTTCATAGCAGAAATGTCCACAATAGCCAAACTATGGAAGGAGCCGAGATGTCCTTCAAAAGAAGAATGGATAAAGAGGATGTGGTATATATATATACAATGGAATATTATCCAGCCATCAGAAAGAATGAATACCCACCATTTGCATTGACATGGATGGAACTGAAGGGGATTATGCTAAGGGAAATAAGTCAAGCAGAGAAAGTCAATTATCATATGGTTTCACTCATATGTGGAACATAAGGAATAGCACAGAGGACATTAAGGGAAGGAAGGGAAAACTGAAAGGGGGGAAATCAGAGAGGGAGACAAACTATGAAAGACTCTGGACTCCAAGAACCAAACTGAGGGTTACAGAAGGGAGGGTGGTTGGGGAATGGGGTAACTGGGTGATAGGTATTAAGGAGGGCAACGTGTGGTCATGAGCACTGGGTGTTATACGCAAATAATGAATCATTGAACTCTGCATCAAAAACTAATGATGTACTGTATGCTGGATAATTGAACATAATAATAAAAAACAAAACCACATAATTAATTAATTAAGTAATTATTTCATTAATTAATATAAAATAACTTATAAAGAATATATTCCAGAGAAGAAGGAACTGACCTCAGAAGGCCAGGTGTCTGTATCTGAAGATATCTGAAGAAATATGTGAAGAGATAAAGGTCAAAGAAATTGGTTTCCATTTAATTTTATGACACACTACTGCACAAAGATGTTCATTATCACATGAATTCTAATAACTAAAACTGAAACAAAGGAAAAACAAAACCCTAGATACATGGAATTAGGTGACTGGTCATCTAAAAGAATGTCTTAATTAAGAGAGTGATGAGATCCTGAGACGATGCTTTGGATTACTAGGAACTGAAGAAGAGGGGGAGGTGGGAAGAGAGGCAGAGAAAGGAACCTAATGGCATCACTTTATAAATGGAAAGAGATTTCAAAGAGAGAAAATAGAAAATGGAATCTTAGAGGAGAAGAGCTGAGAGCAAGGAAAGCAAGCAACATGGTAGGAAGCTGGAGGCCCAGCTGCTTAATGGCCAAATAGCTGTTATTTCTTTTATTTTTTATTTCTTTTTTTTTTAAAGATTTTTTTATCTATTTATTTGACAGAGAGAGACACAGCAAGAGAGGGAACACAAACAGGGAGAGTGGGAGAGGGAGAAGCAGGCTCCCCGCTGAGCAGGGAGCCCGATGCGGGGCTCGATCCCAGGACCCTGGGATTGTGACCTGAGCTGAAGGCAGACGCTTAACAACTGAGCCACCCAGGCACCCCATCAAATAGCTTTTAGAGACAGGAATGTCTAGAATTCAACACTGCAGCAATATTATGGCTGAGTAAAAAATCCTTGTCTCCCTAATGACTCAATGGAACATCCTATGCATATAAAATACCTTGATGACAATTAAGGAAAGAGGCAGGGCTTCTTATCCAGACTGACAGTATCTGAACAGGAAAAGATAAGTTTGGTGGAAGAAATCCTAAACTAAATCAGTATGCAAAGGCCCTGCACTTGGAGCCCAAAGTGATCCTGAAAAGGAAAGAGAAATGAACAGAAATTCTGGGAGAGGGAATTAGGATTTCCAAAGCTCATGTAAAGGAGTTGTGAATTAGTGTTTATTATATGCAACTTAATGGTCATACTCTGTGTTTGAATATGTGCACCAGAAAAAAAAAATAAATATATGCACCAGAATATGAGCAAGATTTTCAATAAAAAGTTATTTTCCTTTCCTTTCTTTTCCTTTCCTTTCCTTTCCCTTTCTTTCTTCTTTCTTTTTTCTTTCTTTCTTTCTTTCTTTCTTTCTCTCCTTCTTTCTTTTTTCCCTTTTGCTTTATAAGGGTTCTTTAATCTTTCATCACTATCCCAGAAAGGTTAATCCCCCCAGCTACCCGCATACCAGGTGTGACATTTAGGCTCTTCGAATGTTCTAGGTCTCTCTTTTTCAGTCCTTATCATAATTATAATTAATTATATATTATATTATATTATATAATTATAATTATATTAATTACAATGTAATTATACATATAACCTGACCTACAACTATTTGATTAATATCTTCCCTTCTGGAGTCACTTTCAAGGGAATGAGAAAGCAAGGCCCAGATCAGATATTTTCTTACCATTTTATTCCCATTCCTACTTCATGGTACCCTGCACAGAGTGGTGCTCAAGAGCTGATGACATCATTTGCTTTATTTCATTTTCATCACAGGTAAAATGGGGCCACTCAACAAATATTTATTGAGTCCTTACTGCATGCAAGATACCTTCTAGGCTCTGAGTCACTTTCACTCTGGACAAAAAAAGGAATGCCTATCCACATGGAGTTGCTGTTCTGAAAGGTGGAAGGGAACAATAAACCACATTAAAAAATAATATGCAGTTGATTAGGAAGTAATTAATACTATTGATTTAAAATAGGGCAAGGGGAGCTTAGGTGGCTCAGTCATTAAGCGTCTGCCTTCGGCTCAGGTCATGATCCCAGAGTCCTGGGATCGAGCCCCGCATCCGGCTCCCTGCTCCGCGGGAAGCCTGCTTCCCCCTCTCCCTCTCCCCCTGCTTGTGTTCCCTCTCTTGCTGTGTCTCTCTCTGTCAAATAAATAAATAAAATCTTTAAAAAAAAATAAAAAATAAAAATAAATAAAAATAAAATAGGGCAGAAATGGGGATAGTAAGTGTTAAGGGTTGTGATTTCAAGCGAAATGTTCAAGGAAGGCCTTAGTGACAAGGTAATATTTGAAAAATGTAGATCCTAACACACATTTGATAATAGGAAAGGGACAATAATAGTAGCGAGTTCAATAGAAGTAATTCTTGGTATAAAATAAGTTCAACATGTGTGTTAACTACTATAAACATGACTATTATTTCATTTTAATAAGGCAGTTTTTTTTTGTATATGGAAAAGACACGGCATACATCTGGGAAGTAGAGACATTTATTCAATAATCAGGCAAGCTTGGGAATATTAGAGCAAATAGAAAATCAATATTTTATGAATCAATACTTTGAGGAAATCAAGCAGCAGGGACATTTTTAATGAGGTGTCTATCAAGCTCTAATCGGTCATGCATAGATTGAATACTGTTTATAAAATATGTACCTCTGTCTCCCTTTTATGTCAAACCTAAAAGCATACATATGTCTTTGGAGTTTCTATTCTCTGGGGTGAAACCAAGCAGCAGTTAAGAATTCCTGCCGCTATTCATTTAGAAACAGAAGGAATCGTAAACTAACAGACTAACAAAAGAAGGGCTTTATTTATTAAAAATAGGTTGGAAAATATACTCTAGTATTTTAATAGAAAGTATTTTGGTCTGCAAAAGCATCACACTTGTGTCATTAAGGGACACACCACGTGAAGGGAAAGATGTTAAGGAATAGATTTTGTAGCAGCTTTTGGTTAAATCAAACATTTTAAATACTACAAAAAAAAACCTTTTGTAGAGGAGTTATCATTAGATGTTAAGCTTTATATTCACCAGGAGATGTCTTTAGGTTTTGACATAATTTAAAAATAATAAACAAATATAAAAAGTTGAGCTTTGATTTTTGTTTTGTAACTAGCACATCAATTTTGATTTGGAGAAGTAAGCCTAACATCTAAGAGTATAATATATAAAAATGAAATCAAATTGATTCAAAGACATATGGAATACAAACAAGACTATATACAAGTTTTTACTATCAAGTATTCTGATTTTTTAAACATACATACAACTTATAATCACGAAGCATTAGCATCAGGAGGGATGTTAGAAACACATTCCTGAAGCACCTTACTCAATGTCTGAATCCTCAACAGATGGTCATGTAGCCTGTCAGAGATCGCCTGAGCAATCCTACTCTCATTTCCTCATGAGGTTAGTAGCTCCAATCTCAGTATCTCTCCTGGTTAGAAGACTGTTCCTTGCGTTGCACTGTAGTAGGATTCCTGGATGGCAGCTTAAGGAATGTGGGGTTTGGAGATGGTCAGTCATTACCAGAAGTATGATTCTGCAGAGGTGACTTAATGCCCTGAAATTTTGGTTTCTTCAGCTGCAAAATGGAGATGAGGACATCCTCAGGTTACTGTAAAGACTACCGGAGGTAAAGAATGCACATGGTAAGCATATTTTAAGGGCTCTAGAAACATGGTATTCATAAAGTAACTATTGAGTCATATTCGGGCTCTCCTTTTATAGGCCACTTGTAGAAAGTCTAATTATAATTTGGCTACATAAAAGCAACATGTAAATAAAGGGCTGAGCTCAAGTATAATTTCCAGATTTAAAGTTTCATGATTATTTCTGGCAAAACATCAAATGGTGGAGAGCTATCATCTCCTCTCTGTTTATTCTCTCTCCTGAAAGGCTCTTCATCTGCAGACTCAACATTCTTGATCCTTTCATTGCTCTTACATGATAAGGCTTTAAGTTCCTTTACCACATTGAGCTTTTCCTCTGGGTTCTCTAGTTATTTGTAGCCTTTCTAAAACAAAATATGAAAAATTTCAAGCAACGCTTCAAACGCAGACTGACTCAGATTGAGCAAGGGACTCTCACTTCCCTTTTTTCTAGGTATTATTTTTCCCTTCAAGCCATCTTCACAATGAATATCAAAGTATTTTCTTTGGGATAATATCTATATATAATCTCATTTCACTGATGTATTAATTATAAATAGTCATTTAAATAACACTCTGGAAACTCAGCTTTCAAATATCTGTGAAAAAGCAAACATGCATTATGGACACAGGATCTTGTATTTTTCCTGGGACACAGAAGGCATGCTCCTCCCTCGGGTTCTTTCTCTTGATGATTGATCTCACTAAAATACTCTGTTCTGGTTATCGACATGGCTTACTCCTTGCCTTCCTTCAGGTATTTGTTAAAATGTTACCATTTCAGTAGTTTCCCTTTGATCACTCCATTTAAAATCACAAATCCCCACTTTGAAATTCTCTATCTGCTTCTCTGGCCCTTTTTATTACCCTATCTCTTATCTGCTTTACATCTTTGAGCATTGACTGCCTTGCCCTGGTAGACTGTTAGCCTCATTAAGGTCTGGGATTTTTTTTTTTTGGTCTGTTTATTCACTGTAGTATTCCCAGTGATATAATAGTGTCTGAATAAGGTAGATGTTGAATAAAACTCATTAAGTGAATGAATTCTTTTGAAAACACTCAGTTATTTCAAATCTTTTTTTTTTTTTTTCACTGAAAGGGAACTCAGCCTGGTAAGTTACAGAAGTCAGTCAGAGGCAAATACAGTAAATAAAATTTTGACCCAGCTAATCAAAAAACATTAGGTTTCTGTACATTAGTACGAAAATCATTATGTTTTTATACATTAACTCAGCCGTTATTATATTTATATACATATACATTTCTAAAATGGAATATAGATGTTATTGAGTTTCAAAATATATGCTCTGAAAATATTGGTATAAACATTAAAATAAATGAATGACTTCTTAGAGAGGACTCAAATGTAAAACTATGTTAAATATGCATCCTAACATTACTATGAAAAATCAATCTCACTGCCCATTTGTGTAAAGGAAAAATATATAATATTCTATTTTGAATCTTTATGAGTGAAAATTACAATTTTGTACCTAAGGTAAAGATTCATTTGTAAAGTGACTCGTGAAAATTTGCCGGGACTTTATTTAAAGTCATGGTACTTTCCATTCATATGCTTTCAATAACTTGTTTACTTGTATTTCAAAGTGAAATAAAGCAAATGTATATACAAATAACAATTATTAATCTTCCATGAATCCTGTCACCCAGAAGAATTTTAAATACCTCTTTCTTTTTCTTTCTTCAGGGATAATTACATTTAATTATGTTAAGATTTTTTTTAAAAAAACCTAATTATAAACTTTAAATTTAATAGAAGAAAACATACCAAAATATAACTGATCTTTTCAAATAGTTATCAATACTCTTCCTTTTTGGTTTTGATTTATTGTTGTTGTTGTTGTTTTGAGTAGAAGAAAAGAAATGCCAAAGATGAATGGACTGAACAAAAGAAAAAAACTGAAAACTCTCTTGCTATCTAAATCATGAAATAACACTAGATTAAGATATCTTTTCTTTCCTCAGGCCAACTATAAAAATTGAGACCTTAAATGTCAAATCTGAGTGTTGTGGTTCAGATCCATTTGTACTAGCTAAACTAAGACTTCCTTAAGTTTCCTATTTTTAAAACGATGAATTATTGGGCTTCTTCAAATCAAAGCATAAACAAAGAGATATTCTTGGGGTTAAGTGGCCAGTGTTAATGAATAAAAAGTTAAATAATAACACTGAGACTGCCTCAAAAACAATAACCAAAATTAGTTCATTAGGCTCAAAACAGACCATAAAAGAATTTGAAAGAGGAAAATGTAAGATCTGTATTTCTTATAGGAAACCCTCACAACTAGATATGTTTTGGGTTTTAGAAACCTAATATAATACAATTATTATACATGGAAGTCTGGGGCAGCACACTGTAATAGAACATAGTGATATTTATCATAGAAATTTATAAATATTCATGCTACACAAGTTAATTAAAGACCATGTCAAGTAAGATCTTGTTTTTCCTGCTACATGGTTATAAAAGGAAAAAAAAAAAACTCTTTGTTTTTCACAACTTTCTGAAATTTAGAAATGAAGATACAAAGTTGCAGACCTGCATTTCAAAAGCATAAAGTTATAATTATAAAATACATTAAATTGGTTATTGTGCACAGTTACTAAGACATGCTAAAACTGCTTCAGGACTAACATAACTAAGAATGCTTTTATGCGGCCTAATTTTCCACTTTACAGAGAAAAGACTCATAAAAATCACATCTAGATTCCCACCAGGGAAGTGGAAACACAGGAAAATAAGCATCCACCACTGATAGAATGCAACTCCAATCTCAAGTGCATATCAAACCCGTGTCTTAATTTTCTTAACGGAGTCTGGTATTCTTTTAGATGAAACACATTTCTGTTTTTAAGTTTATCTCATGTTTATTCCAACATTAAGCATGAAAGTTGCCATATCATTTAGTTATCAAAGCCCTCTGATTTTAAAGAATTAATTCTTTTCACTTTAACCAAGGGCCTCCATGGTGTTTTTTGTGAGAATTCAAATAAAATAACTACGTATTTTTCTAGAGCATTCATAAGCGAGATGAGGTGTGAAGAAATAGAATTTCCCTCCAAATTTTGTTAGGAAAAAAAGCAAGGCCATAGCAATTACTCTTTTCAAGATTATCTTATCTTTGTACTTGAGAAGAAGTATTTCACATAGAGCTTCATCATTTTTTATTAATATGGCAGGCTGAAATAAGGTAGCTGATTAGATTTTGTTTCACTTACCAGAAATAAGAATTGACATATTATTTTTCCATTTAATCATTCAGTCAATATCAGAGAGGATTTTTAAATAACCAGTATATGCTATGGTTTCAATGACCAAAAGAGAGCTCTCAGATATTTCTGATTGCTCTTCCATGTACTGACTCTCTGCCCTGTGCTAATCAAAACCTGCCCAGCTGGCTATCTTTTCATCAGGTTAAATAGGTTGCTGGAAAGATATTACATATTGTCAAGTCTATTTTTATCACCCCTCACTTTCAGAGAGTGGATAAGGGATGCACTAGGAAACCCATTCCTTTGAATTGTTTCTTAAAAAAATAAAAATAAAAATCACCATGAGGCCAAACTGTGTTTAGGCAATTCTCAGAAAGTGCTTTGACTTTGGAAGGAATTCTATAGCAGACTGAGGACTTCTTTCCCATTGCACAAAAAATTAAATATCCCAAAAGTTACAGACAAGAGTGCTCACCTGCCTAGTCATATTTAGGTAATGAAAAAAATGCGACAGAAATCACAGCTATACTTTCTAAAAAACACTGAAAAAAAAAAAATCTTGATTTTCAGTACAGTAAACTTCTCCCAACTTAACCTGGAATTTTGGATCCAGATATGGAATTTGGAAAGTTTGTATCAGAGTTTCCACAAGTCAGCTAGGAATTTTGTTTAAGGAAACAATTATACTATTTGCAAAATCAGTAGAAGTAGGGCCTACAAGCAACAGATGCAGGGACCATTAACAGGACAGACTGCACCATTATAATCATTGTGCAAGAGCTCCGGGCCAGGCATCAATCTTGTCGGCTACTTCTGCATATTTGAACCACCTTGCCAGAAGCTTCCTTTTCAAATTGTATAGTATACAGTTTATCTTCTGCTTTTCAAAGTTGGCATCAGGACCCCTCACTTCTACGAGCCTACATTACGTACCTGCTTGTGCTAGTCAAAAGAAATCCGAAGATTTCCACTTTTATGAAAAGTGAAAATGGTCTTCAGCCTTTGTTTAGCAGTGAGCTGTTACACAGGCAGAACACAACCCAGGGAGTGACAGTCTCACCGCCAAGCTCCTTCCCAGGGACCGACACTCAGCATCTCAGCATCAAGCTGCCATAGCTTTGAACTCTGTGAGCATCTGTTGCTTCGTCTCCATTTATTTTGTGCATCCGTTAGCAAGATGTGCCCTCAGGTATCAGAAAGACCTAAGAGAGGTTATTTTTTAGGTCTGGGAATAGTCAAAAAATTTTCCATATAAATTAATGGTAATCATTTCTTTGCTTTCTACCATTTCAGCCTATGGAAGTTTTCACAAGAGCATTCTAGTTTTGGATAGCAAGGAACACTTGTATAAGCTCCTAAATTTCTGTTCTTGTGATTCAGAAGTCACACAGCTTAACTGGACTTTAAAAACAAAGGGAAAATAAGAAGGGTAGATTTATACCATATTGTAGTTATTTTTTAATGAAATAAAATATTTGTTGTAAATCCAGTATGTCCATACCAAGAAGATAGATAATATAGATATATCCTTTTTGTTTCAACTGGCTTTATCAATCTACATTCACTAAACTTAAGGATGCCACTTGAAAGAAGCCAAGCCTCCTATCAGTCCCCAATAATTGAGGCTAAAACCATAGGCCAAAAGTCAAATAGAGGACATCTATTTTAAAATTTAAAACCAATTTAAAAAGCTAATGTGAAGAAACGTGCATCCCAGCTTTGCTGCAAGAAAAAAATGTTTCACTCCTATAAGGACCCTGGCTCTTTCTTGCTATGTATTACTCAGATCCTTATTTGAGCTTGAGAACTCACAGCGCATGCTTTAGAGCTACCCCACATTCCTTCTCAATAGCATAACCAGGGCCACACCAAATGAGGTAACTTTTAAAAAATTCATTAGCATAATTGTTAGCTTAGTCTCAATGCATCCCATTTCTCTTTCTTTTTTCTTCTTTTTTTTTAATTTTATTTTATTATGTTAGTCACCATCATCAGTTTTTGATGTAGTGTTCCATGATTCATTGTTTGCATATAATACGCAGTATTTCATGCAATATCGTGCCCTCCTTATTACCCATCACCGGGCTAACCCATCCTGCCACCTCCTGCCCCTCTAAAACCCTCAGTTTGTTTCTCAGAGTCCATAGTCTCTCATGGTTCACTGCCCCTCTGATTTCCCCCCCTTCATTTTTCCCTTCCTTCTCCTAATGTCCTCCATGCTATTCCTTACGTTTCACAAATAAGTGAAACCATATCATAATTGACTTTCTCTATTTGACTTATTTCACTTAGCATAATCTCCTCCACTCACATCCATGTGGAGGCAAAAGTTGGGTATTCATCCTTTCTGATGGCTGAGTAATATTCCATTGTATATATGGACCACATCTTCTTTATCCATTCGTCTGTGGAAGGGCATCTCTACTCTTTCCACAGTTTGGCTATTGTGGACATTCCTGCTATGAACATTGGGGTGCATATGGCCCTTCTTTTCACTATGTCTGTGTCTTTGGGGTAAATACCCAGTAGTGCAATTGCTGGGTCATAGGGTAGCTCTATTTTTAATTTTTTGAGGCACCTCCACACTGTTTTCCAAAGTGGCTGTACCTACTTGCATTCCCACCAAAAGTGTAAGAGGGTTCCCCTTTCTCCACACCCTCTCCAACATTTGTTGTTTCCTGCCTTGTCAATTTATGCCATTCTAACTGTTGTAAGGTGGTATCTCAATGTGGTTTTGATTTAAATTTCCCTGATGGCTGATGCTGATGAACATTTTTTCATGTGTCTGTTAGCCATTTGTATGTCTTCTTTTGAGAAGTGTCTGTTCATGTCTTCTGCCCATTTTTTGACTTGATTATTTGTTTTTTGGGTGTTGAGTTTGAGAAGTTCTTTATAGATCTTGGATACCAGCCCTTTATCTGATATGTCATTTGCAAATATCTTCTCCTATTCCATGGGTTGCCTCTTTGGTTGACTGTTTCTTTTGCTGTGCAGAAGCTTTTTATCTTGATGAAGTCCCAATAGTTCATTTTGGCCCTTGCTTCCCTTGCCTTTGGCAATGTTTCTAGAAAGAAGTTGCTGCAGCTGAGGTCAAAGAGGTTGCTGCCTGTGTTCTCCTCTAGGATTTTGATGGACTCCTGTCTCATGTTTAGGTCTTTCCACCATTTTGAGTCTATTTTTGTGTGTGGTGTAAGGAAATGGTCCAGTTTCATTCTTCTGCATGTGGCTGTCCAATTTTCCCAACACCATTTATTAAGAGACTGTCTTTTTTCCATTACATATTTTTTCCTGCTTTGTCGAAGATTATTTGAGCATAGAGTTGAGGGTCCATATCTGGGCTCTCTATTCTGTTCCATTGGTCTGTATGTCTGTGTTTGTGCCAGTACCATGCTGTCTTGGTGATCACTGCTTTGTAATATAGCTTGAAATCGGGCAACGTGATGCCCCCAGCTTTGTTTTTCTTTTTCAACATCTCCTTGGCGATTCGGGGTCTTTTCTGATTCCATACAAATTTTAGGATTGTTTGTTCCAGCACTTTGAAAAATGTCATTGGAATTTTGATCAGGATGGCGTTGAAGGTATAGATTGCTCTGGGTAGCATAGACATTTTAACAATGTTTATTCTTCTGATCCATGAGCATGGAATGTTTTTCCATCTTTTTGTGTCTTCTTCAATTTCTTTCATGAGTGTTCTGTAGTTCCTAGAGTATAGATCCTTTACCTCTTTGGTTAGGTTTATTCCAAGATATCTTATGGTTTTTGGTGCTATTGTAAATGGAATCGATTCTCTAATTTCTCTTTCTACAGTTGCATTGTTAGTGTATAAGAAAGCAACTGATTTCTGTGCATTGATTTTGTATCCTGCCACATTACTGAATTGCTGTATGAGTTCTAGTAATTTGGGGGGTGGACTCTTTTGGGTTTTCCACATAAAGTATCATGTCATCTGTGAAGAGAGTTTGACTTCTTCTTTGCCAGTTTGAATACCTTTTATTTCTTTTAGTTGTCTGATTGTTGTTGCTAGGACTTCTAGTACCATGTTGAACAATAGTGGTGAGAGTGGGCGTCCTTGTTGTGTTCCTGATCTTAAGGGAAAGACTCTCAGCTTTTCCCCATTGAGAATGATATTCGCTGTGGGTTTTTCATAGATGGATTTTATGAACTTGAAGAATGTTCCGTCTATCCCTATACTCTGAAGAGTTTTAATCAGGAAAGGATACTGTATTTTGTCAAATGCTTTTTCTGCATCTGAAAGGACCATATGGTTTTTCTCTCTCCTCTTATTAATGTGTTCTATCACATTGATTGATTTGCAAATGCTGAATCACCCTTGCATCCCAGGGATAAACCCCATTGTTCATGATGGATGAAACTTTTAATGTCCTGTTGGATCCTATAAGCTAGGATTTTGTTGAGAATTTTGGAATCTATATTCATCAGGGATATTGGTCTGAGATTCTCCTTTTTGATGGTTTGGGGATCAAGGTAATGCTGGCCTCACAGAATGAGTCTGGAAGCTTTCCTTCTGTTTCTATTTTTTGAAACAGCTTCAGGAGAATAGATATTATTTTTTCTTTGAATGTTTGGTAGAATTCCCCAGGGAATCGGTCAGGCCCTGGACTCTTGTTTTTTGGGAGGTTTTTGATCACTGCTTCAATCTCGTTACTGGTTATTGGTCTATTCAGATTGTCTATTTCTTCCTGTTTCAGTCTTGGTAGTTTATAGGTTTCTGGATGGCATCCATTTCTTCCAGTTGCTTAACTTATTGGCATATGGTTGTTGATAATAATTTCTAATAATTGTTTCTATTTCCTTGGTGTTAGTCGTGATCTCTCTCCTTCATTCATAATTTTATTAATTTGGGTCCTTTCTCTTTTCTTTCGGATAAATCTGGCCAGTGGTTTATCGATCTTATTAATTCTTTCAAAGAAAAAGTTTCTAGTTTCGTTGATCTGCTCTACTGTATTTCTGGTTTCTAATTCATTTATCTCTGCTCTAATCTTAATTATTTCTCTTCTAATGCGTGGCTTAGACATCATTTCTTGCTTTTTCTCCAGTTCTTTAGGGTGTTAGTTGGTGAAATTGGGAATTTTCTATTTTTTTGAGTGAGGCTTGGATGGCTATGTATTTCCCCCTTAGGACTGCCTTTGCAGTATCCCATAGGTTTTGGACTGATGTGTTTTCATTCTCATTGATTTCCATGAATTGTTTAAGTTCTTCTTAGATTTCCAAAGTTCTTCTTTGATTTCCTGATTTCCCTTTGACCCAAACATTCTTAGGCAGAGTGGTCTTTAGCTTCCAAGTGTTTGAATTTCTTCCAGATTTTTTCTTGTAATGGAGTTCCAGTTTTAAAGCATTATGGTCTGAGAATATGCAGGGAATAATCTCAATCTTTTGGTATCAGTTGAGAAAAATGTTTCACTTCTACAAGGACCCTGGCTCTTTCTTGCTAAGTATTATTCAGATCCTTATTTGAGCTTGAGAACTCACAGTGCATGCTTTAGAGCTGCCCCACATACCTTCTCAATAGCATAACCAGGGCCACACCAAATGAGGTAACTTTTAAGAAATTCATTAGCATAATTGTTAGCTTAGTCTCAATGCATCCCATTTCTTTTTCTTTATTCATCACCATTCCAGGTGGTACCTTCCAACCTTTTAATCCAACACTTCAGCAAAAAGACAAGGGACTTGCTGATACAGCATCATCTTCTGCGTACAAGGCATTTGTGCTTATTTCTCAACCAGTTATATATGCCTTTTAATATTTTGGTCTCAAAGTTTGAAGTAAAATGTGCTTTTTTCTTATCAAAATAATTTAAGACAAGCAGTGGAAAGAAGGGTAATTTTGTGGAGGTCTACACAAAGATATGTATTCTAGTATAACACAAGGTTGGTACAGTGGGCTAGCATATCTCCTTAAATTTTATAATTTTAGTGTATCTGGACAGTTAATCACAAATTGATGGAATTCCAGCTTGTCCTATATGCAAAATATTTTCCTTCTTTCTTGGAAAGGATGAGCGTCAGACAAAATAACTGCAGTCTTTCACTGAGAAAATAGCACAACCAACTAACATATTACTCATTCATTCACTTGTTCATTCATTCATTTATCTCTCATTTGTTTATATAAGCACTCATTTGATAATTTATATGGAACACTTATTATGTGCCAGGCATTGTATTATCCAAAGAAAATCCTAAAATGATTAGACTTAGGGTAGGGTAGGACTGTGGATAAAAAAAATCTTAACCAGAATTTCAGTAGATTCTTCTTCTAATGTGGGGTGTGTGTATGTGTGTGTGTGTGTATACAGAGCTATTCCAAGATTGGGAAAAACTTGCACACTGAGTTTGAATTGCAGGCCTGATGCTCACTAACTGAGTCATCATGAGTATATTACTAAATATCTTTAAATTTTATTTTTCTTTTCTATAAAATGGGGATCATAAACATCTCATGGGATTGTTGTGGAGATTGAATGGTTAAAATGTATAAATTACTTAGGTAACTAAATGGAATATATTAATTGGTATATATAGGTTATATATTTTTTAATCTATATATTTGGTATCATTTGGTAAGTGTGATGGTTAATGTGTCAACTTGGCTAGGCTATAGCACTGAGTTATTAATCAAATACTAATCTAGGTGTTGCTGTGAATGTATTTTGTAGACGTGGTTAACATCTATAATCAGCTGATTTTAAGTAAAGGTGATTGCCCTCAATAATGTGAGTGGATTTCACTGAATCAGTCGAAGGCCTTAACAGCAAAAACTAAGGTTTGCCTGAAGAAGAGGAAATTGTGCTCAACTGTTACATTAACCATTGCCTGAGTTTCCAGCCTCCTGGCATACCCTACACATTTTAGACTGGCCAGTCCCAAACAATCATGAGAGCCAATTTCTTAAAATGAATCATATATATATGTACATGAACAAACACACATACATTATTGGTTCTGTTTCCTATAGATATGAAACATGTGTATGTATGTGTATATATATATATATGTATATAAACATGCATATATATGTGTACATATGTGTGTATAGAGAGAGGGTCATGTGCTATTGGTTCTATATTTCTGAGAATGGTGGCCAATAAAGAAGGGGAAGCACAACACTCATTTTCTATTAATAAACCTTATCCTTTATTTTTATATTTGTGACTGATAATCAACTGTCTTATCCTCCTCAGTGTCAAGCTTCACCTACATAAAATTTCACATATGCAACAGCGTCAGTGAGTCAGGTAAAAAGGAAAGAAGATTTGGTAGGTAAAGAGGAGAGTCTACTGCACAGGAACTACGGCCCTATGATGGTAACAAGATAAAACGAAAACGAAACAAAAGCGACAGCCCTGTGATGGCTAAATTGTGTCTGCTCTCTCAAGTGTTTCCCCTCAGCCATAAACTTGGCCTTTCCTCTCTTTTTCTTTTACTCTCCTTCTCCTTCCTCCTTTCTAAGGTCCTGCATTCCTCTCTACATTGATTCATAGGCTTGATCCCCCTTAAATGTAAAGAAATTTAATTCTGTTTCCTATCAGTAATAAACAATGCAAATAATCCCACATACAATTTTATATTCTTCAAGCATGTCAAAATCATTATACTGAAGTTAAAGAATTTGCCTCGCTCTTAGAAAATTACCACCACAGAGAATTGTATTGTACCTCCCCATGGTTAAACAGGGTACAGCTCACCATTTTTCGTTTTTTATATTCTTTTATAATATTTAAGTAATATTTTAAAATATTTAAATAAAACATTTTAATATATTTTTAATTTGTTATAAAACACTTTATGTATTTAATCACATACCTTATAGTTTTTGATGTAATGGTGAATAGGATAGTTTTATTTTATTTTCAGTTGTGTATTGCTGATATAAAGGAATATTTAATTTTACATGTTATGGTTTCCAATTATTTGGATGAATTATTAGTTCCAATTCTCCCTTGAATTATTTTCTGTGGAAATTTGTAGATCTTGTTGGATTTTCTATTGCTTTCTTTACAATTCTTATGACTTTTATTTTTAATTTTATAATTTTGTATGTAAAGGAATAAAAATCATATACGTACATATATTATACATGCATATATAATAATATAATTATATATATTTATAATTGACTAGGATCTCAATTAGAATGCTCAATAAAATCTTTAAAAAGTGCTCAATAGAAGGGAATGGAATAACTTCCAAGAAGAATAAACAATCATAAAATTGTATGTATCTAAATCTTGCTTGAAAAATCTAAAGCAATAAAATAAAACTGATTCAATTACAAGAAGAAAATTTTAAATCTCTTTCTTCTTTTGTAATTTAATTGCTATTGAGAATATTTTCTGTGAGGTCCTGATTCTTATAAATTTGTTATGGTTTATTTTGGATGTATCACATGGTCTTAAAAAGTAGAATTTATTTTTTTAGCTATATGGAAATAAACAAGAAAATAATTAGCTGAAAACTTGAATATTATGGCCTATAGGGAGTGGGAAGTAGGAAAGATGGTGTTTTTATGTAGCACACCTTGAAGGTCTACTCACCTTTTTAAAATATATGAATGTATAATTACATAAGTCTAGTTTTATTCTTAATCAAACAGATTGTAACTTATAGGTAGGCAGACAGAGCTATACATCCAGGTTTCTCATACATATTTAGGTATGTAATCTTAGGTAAGATTCTCAAGCTCTTTGAATCTAAGTTATTTCACTTTTAAAATTAGTACAATCTCATTCACCTGATATGGCTGCCATTAAAGTTAAATTATAGAGCATGTAACACTCTTAATGCATTGCCCAGCACATAATAGGGGCTAAACAGATAAATGTTAAAAATACACAGAATTAAAAATTGACTTTTAAAATATTTTGAAAGTTGTTCTAATGGCTATTTTGCATCTTGTTAAGTTAACACCTTTCCACTATAAATACAGGAGATTTACATACTCTAGAGGATTAAAATTTAAGACATGGGATAGATAGGGTATATAGTTAATGTAAAATAAAACTATTAAAAGATCAAATACAGCTTGTGGAGGTTTAAGAATTAGTATTAATATTCGATCAGTAACCATTAAGAATTTAATATTTTATTGACATATTTGTCCTCTTTCTATCATTAAATTTTGAATATCCTTAATTGCTTTCTAGCACAAATATAAGATTAATTATATCCATTGCTTTTCTGTCATTCATAATTCATTATCTGACTGCAACATTCTTTGCCTCTGAGTTGCAAGTCCTGGACTGAATGCACCGAATCATTTCATTGTTGCTTCCTCTCCCTACTGGTGCAGGACCACAGTCCTATTTTACTCTCTGACTAGTCTTGCTGAACCTCAACAAATGCTTACTTTGATGGTGAAGTTTTAGTATAGTCCACATTTGAGGAAAAGATCCAATAGAGACGATCTGAAATGCAAATTTTATTTTGATTTTCTAATATTTTTAAGGAAAACACACTGGGAATAAATGTCAACAGCAATGTTTATAGAATGCCATAAATATTTATTTTGAGAATTTTATAGAAGAACTAATTGACTGATATTAATGTAAATGTTTTACATAAAATTAAATATATCAATTTACCCCCTTTCCTTGTTGTGGGCAGGCTGGGAGATGGGAGAAGAGAAACAAGTGTTCTTCAATTTTACAACAGATTAATTTTATGAAAAAGTTGATGTTTTTTCTAATCTCACTCTTCTATTGTTATTGTTGCTCTTATTTCCCCTACATTTTTGCAAGTAACAGTGAACATTTATTGAGCACTTGGTGTGTACTGATTACTATACTAAATTCTTTACCTATGCCATCTCATTTAATCCAGACTACAAATAGCTGATTTTCTAACTATTGTTTTCCCCATTTTACATATGAAAATAAAAAACATAAGAGGGAAAATGCCAAGTCTTAGAGCTAGTAATTCTTTAAACTACTCTTTGTATTCAGGTATTACTTGATAGCGTATTACACTCTCTTTACAAACCAAATTCACTGTAGAGTATGTACAAAGATGTCTTTTCTGCAGAATTGGTGATAGTTCTGAATTTTCACCATTAAAACTAAATTATTTTGAATTAAATAAATATTCTTTTAAAAATGGGAATGTTCTTATCAACTGTTAACATATTAAACTTAACATAGGTCTTTAGTATCTTTGGTGAGACTTTATCTGATCTTTCCACAAAAAAAAAAATCACTGGAAAAAATCTCTCATTTCTGGAACTAGTCTCAAATCAACAAGGCCATATCTTTATCTGAAGGGAGAAAATAGAGCTCATGCTTGCATGTTGCCAAACAATAATGCAGCCTAAATCTTTCCGGTGTTCTCAGGAATGATTTCTCCACAGTCCATCTATTGACAATGAGCCAAACCCTTTTATAGGGGTAATTCTGATACTGAGTTTAGTCCAATGATTTCGATCCAAATTCCATTTCCTGCAAGATCCAAATAGAAAATTTTACTATCTTGCCATTATAACTGTACTCTTTCCTTCTTTCCAGGGATCTAGACGTGAGGGACGTCGGGCGCTGAAGGATGCTAGGAGAAACTAAAGAATTTACAGTTATAGTAGATTTGATTCTTCTGGTCTAAATCTCTCAGAATATTTTAAAGAATTTTCTCTGTAGGATGAAATAAGAGGTCTTTTACAGGCTAGACTTTATGAAATTAATCTTCTGCATACAATTTGATTTTACTTTTTACAGATTGGTTGTTCTCATGTTAAGAACTAGTATCTCTCACTTTGCACACTACCCCTGCTAGAA
This sequence comes from Phoca vitulina, assembly GCF_004348235.1. NCBI lineage: Eukaryota > Metazoa > Chordata > Mammalia > Carnivora > Phocidae > Phoca > Phoca vitulina. The sequence goes on along the minus strand of NW_022589721.1, from coordinate 7,727,904 downwards.
AGTTGTGAACCTCAAAGACTACAATCATTCTTTTAAGCCCTAGGATATTATTTAGCTTATTGTAATCATAACGTACTAAATGTTAAGGAAGCATTAAACATAATCCAAGATTTCCACTCATCTTGGAATGAGTCTATTACTTTATTCGTCCAAAAAAGTTGTAACTTTAAAAGATATAGAATTTTGATAAGGCATTACACTGCTTAAGCAGTAGGAGAGCTTGACTCTTCTAGTCTCATTGATGTGATCTTGCTTTTAGGATTTCATAAAAACAGCATTTTCCTGAGCAAAAAAGGTCTTAGAATTTGTGTGACCAAATCGCTTCATGTTACAAATAAGAAAGCAGATTCAGAAAATAGCTTTCAGAACACTATGCATCTACTCTTACCTCCTTCACACACACACACACACACACACACACACTCCACTTAGTTATTTTACTGATGACCTCCTTTTCATCATTTAAATATCAGGTTGAAATTCATTTATTCTAATATAAATTCTGTGGCCTCCCAACTAGAAGATTTCTTCCTGCTGTGCATTTCTCCAATCCCGACATTCACCACAGTCAGGAGCTGACTTAATCACCAGCCTACACCCACCAGACTGTAAGTATTTTGTGACAGGGACCGTGTTTGTATTGTTCCTGGTCATATTTGTAATTCACACAGTTTAAGGTCATAAGGCATATGCTCAGTAAATAGTTGATGAATGAATGATGAGTGAATAAATGTAGGAATTAATGAAACTTTAACTCAAGATTCAAATAGAGACCTATCATTACGCATCTGGAACTTCTCTATCTTATGTGGGCACCGCAGTATATAACCCTATATATGCAGGTTTCTAATGCCACATTCTTCAAAATAACGTTTTGGTCTTTTTCTTGCCAGTGGAATATTTAATAAGCATTTTTTACTGAAAATAATTTCTTCTAGTGTAATAACTATTTTGTTCTCTTTCCCACAAGGAACATCAGAAGTGTGTGTGTTTGTGTGTGTGTGCATATGATTTCCTTAAGCTAGCTGATAAGAAAATTTCAAAGATCAGGGGCACCTGGGTGGCTCAGTCAGTTAAGCGTCTGCCTTCGGCGCAGGTCCCACGGTCCTGGGATGGAGCCCTGCCTCAGGCTCCCTGCTCAGCAGGGGAGCCTGCTTCTCCCTCTCCCTCTGCCTGCCACTACCCTGCTTGTGTTCTCTCTCTCTCTCTCTCTGTCAAATAAATAAATAAAATCTGAAAAAGAAAGAAAATTTCAAAGATGGTAAGAATCTTGGATTATGTTAATCACTGGAAGGGCACACATCTTGCTAACTATGGCTAGTCAGATGCTAATCAGAGGCTCATTAGCTTAAAAAAAATCAACCTGGTATACTTTCTGTGCTATATACGTCCTCAGAGGCTAATGAATTGCATTAGAGATACCTTACCAAGACACACATATGAATGCACTCCCCTACTACTTGTGTATTGCACAAAAGATGTGAGGAAGGGAAAATGACAAAGTGGTATTGGAAAAAAAAAAAAAGTAAGCTTTAGATCATCCTACTATTAATGGGGAGGGAGGAAGGAGAGAAAGTGATTAAGTGGAAAGGAGGGATGATCTCCATTAGCCAACTCCAAGTACATAAAAATCTTGCTATTCTAATATAGCAGAAAATCTCTACACAATCATCTCACTGTGGTATCTCTCTGAGACAATACAAACAGGGACTTCACATTTTCAAATGTATTAAGCATATATACATTTTATCATATAAACAGTAAATCATCTGCAATTATACAGTTATTAACTACTCCTAATTTTTTGTTTATAGAAAAATGTGAATGCTTGTCTTAGAAATGGTAGTCTTCAAATGGCGTTCAAGTCATACAAAGCATTCAAATGCATGTGTACCAGAATAAAGAGCCACAAAAATATGAACCCAACATAAAGATGCTTGACCATTAATAAGAGGTTCCTAATTGTTGTTCCTAATCCCACTACTTAGTACCTGTTTTTTTTTTTTTAAAGATTTTTATTTATTTATTGAGAGAGACAGTGATAGAGAGAGAGCATGAGAGGGGGAGAATCAGAGGGAGAAGCAAACTCCCCGCCGAGCAGGGAGCCCGATGCGGGACTCGATCCCGGGACTCCAGGATCATGACCTGAGCCGAAGGCAGTCGCTTAAACAACTGAGCCACCCAGGCGCCCAGTACCTGTTTGATCTTAATCATTTTCAGCCTCAGTTTCCTGACACACAAGCTTGATGGAAATAGGAATAATCCCACCTGATAGGTTAATTGTGAGGATTAATAATTAAAAAGCCCTTAGAACAGTGTCTGGCATAAAGTACACATACAGTAATTATTAGCTATTATTGCTTGTGTGAGTTTCTAGATTTAGTGTAGAAGAAGGTTCAAATATATATCACCAATTATGATTGGATGACACTATTTCTAAAATGCTAAATTAAATTCTTGAAATTATTCCTTAGGTTAAAAAAACACATTTTTCCTAAGTAACAGATAAGCAAACAAGGAAAGTTTTAATACCAGTTTCAGATTTGTTTGTTTTATATTGTGTCCCTATCATTCTGAATTTTATTTCCAGTGTTTGAAAGATTGGCAGTGAAAAATATAAGCATAGAAAAACAGGCTAGGAAACCAGAGTCCCAATGTTCTTTGAAGTCATTTCAAGAGAATTTCAGCAAGCTCCCGCCTCATCAATCCAGATTAGTTGAAGACCCTTTAGTATTTGATATTTTTCACAAATCCTAACAAACAACTTACTTTGGCAATATGAACTAACTCAATTTAGCTATGTTATTTGGATAGTATTCCTATTAGCTAATTCCCCCTGGCTCAAAAGACAAAAATACAAGCATGTGAAGAAGAAAAGCCCACCATTCAGTTTCAGACATGCTCCCACTTTCTCCAAAACAAGCCACTCATCTTTCCTGTGCCCCCAGGTTCTTTTGGTTAAGTTGGAATTAAATTACTAAACATGGAAGAGCTGCAAAAGAGATTACCAGAACACTTGCCAAAACTAAGCTCATGGGGGGCTGCTGGTTCAGCTCTATCGCTACCGAATTCGAAGTCTGTTGCGATGCCACGCTCTTAACGCAAAAGTATGAGGAAATCACGACACCCGAAAGTATTTATCAAGAAGAAACTTGATCTTCAACACTGGAATGGACACTAGGGCAAATGAAAAATAAGTAGACTTATTTAATAAGAAGACTTGGTGCCTTCCCGAAAAGAACATACTATAAAAACATATGTAGATTTAAAAGCACATGAAATAGTCACATAATAATACAAAGCAATAATTCAAGAGATGCCAAGAGGAAGGTCATGTAATATAGGGAAATATGACATAAGAAACAATTGAGGGTGTTATACGCAAACAATGAATCATGGAACACTACATCAAAAACTAATGATGTAATGTATGGTGATTAACGTAACAATAAAAAATTAAAAAAAAGAAAGAAAGAAACGATTGAGTGTTGAATCACTATATTGCACACCTGAAACTAATATAACACTGTATGTTAACTGTACTGGAATTAGAATAAAATTAAAAAGTAAAATAAAATAAACAATTGAGAAAAACAAACACACTGGGTTAACAAAACTTTTCCAAATTCCATGAGTCATTTGCATAGGTGACCAAAAAAAAAAAAAAAAGGAAGGTGATGATGCCAAGATGTAGAAGATTTTCTGGTATGCAGATGAATACATGACAAAACTACAGAAGGAAAGAAAATTTCTTTATGCATTAAAATTCCAGGAAAGAAGACCTAAAGCACTCACAGTTTAGTCAGAATAAGTTTACCACATCCGTTTTTCTTTGTGTGAGTAAGTGCAGGGAGCTCCAGAAAACAAACCAAAGAGCTTTTATTGAGCCTAATATTTTGGTACATATTTTTAAGAACTTCAAATGATTTGTGAAAGGGAAAATAACTAGTCAAAACTAGTATTTACCGAAGATGTTATAATTTGGAGTTCAAAGTTGTTGGGGTTCATCAGCTCTAAAATTTTCTGGGACACTAACATATTTCAGACAGGTAAACCAAAACTGCAATTGTCCTATTAAAATTTTGGGCCATTGCACAGACAATAATAATAATAGATGGTTTCTTCATGAAGGATAATGGAAACTAAAAAAAATGAATTCTATGCAACTGCTTGGGTAATGATGACTGTTATGTTTTACATACTACATATTGTATCATAGTAGATCAGTCAAAATAAGCCTACACCAAAAACTTCCCTGTATGTACCCATATTACGATGAGCACAGAGAGGATGTTGGAAATAGAAGATCCTTCTTCATTTTTATGAAAGTAAAGCAAGACAGGTCATGTTTGCAAGGCAATTACTGTGAGGTGACAGTGACTTATATGTTAGTCAATGGGACAATACTCATTTCTCTCCAGGATTTTGTGTTTAGAGATGACCTGTGGAAAATGGGACTGGTCCCTAACTCAAGATCAAATTTGTTTATTGGTGAATTTTTTCTTATACCTCCTAAAAGGGTGAACTGGTAAATGGTGTCATTCAAGTCCATATCTACTTCCATTCCAGTACCCCATTTACAACTGGCAAATTGTCTTAATTAGCAATTCAAAGCATGCCTGTTTTTGTTTTTGTTTTTTTTAAAGAGACATTAAAGTTCCTTTCAGTGTAGTGTGGACAGTTAGAACAATTGCAATTGCAAAAGTTTCATTTATATATAAAACCATTTCTGTGGGTAAAGCGTTGTCATTTTTATAATACCTGAAGTAACTAATACAATAAAAGTTTTCTTTAAAAAAATCATCTGTTGAAAAAAAATTTTGAACACCTTTTGTAAATTAAATGTTTATGACATGAAAACAAATGTGATTGCTTCAAGTGGGTATTTCTGAATGAGCATTTGCTAAACGAGGTCAGAAATGTTTTGTGGGTACACTCAGGTAATCCTCAAATAGGCTCCATGTACTACCTCTTAAAAGAAAAGGTAAAATAATTGTACATATTCTGAATTATCTGCATTTGAGCTCTTGGTGTATTTGTTTATATTGTTAGTGATTGTCATCAAAGTACTTCAAATTATTCACACCATATGAGATTCATACTTGATGTTGAAATGCATACATCTTCTTGCAGGGAATTGTTTGAACATGTTAAATGTATATTTGAAGTTTTTATATATCTGACATATCAAAATGCCTGTCCCTTGTAAAAATATTTTAAATTGTAGCACATTAAAATATTGTATTCAATCTCATATTCTAATTTTTTATGATTTAATTTTTAGTATACAAGATTTCAACTACTCTATTGGTCAAATATTCAATTGTGGGAGACCCCAAGACATATTTTTAAAATGCAAGGTCTACGGGAAAGTGTTCTTGATGGTCTTAATAATGATCCTCCAAGTAAATTTATAGAATAGAATCTGTTTTTAAGAAGTTATTTGCCTACATTAAAAGCAATTCAACAATATTGTAAAAAGACACCTTAGATGAAGCCCAGACACTGGATACACAAGCATTTATTACAAAATCATAATGCAAATAAAAATACAAAATATGATACAACTTTAAATATGCTGGCTATTTTGTTCATCTACATGGCAAAGTTAGGTTATCATGATTAACACTCTTGATTAACACATACACAATTTATGATATTTAAAAGGTAATAACCTCACACCCATTTGAATGGTTAATACCAAAAAAGACCCCAAAATAATAGCAAGGATGTGGGAGAGAGAAATGGGGAGTTTTTGTTTAATGGATACAAAGTTTCAGCTTTCCAACATGAGAAGAGTTCTGGAGATGGATGATGGCAACGGTTATATAACAATGTGAATGCACTTAATATCACTTTACTGTACACTTAATAATGGTTAAAATGGTAAATTTTATATTTATGTATTTTGCCACAACTTAGAAAAAGATACAGGCCATTTAAAAAAAAAACCTATGTAGGCTTATTCACCTAAAATACCCACTTTTGAATACATGACTGTGACATATTCAATATGGCCCCAAAGAAAAGATTAACATTAGTATGCCAGCTCCCTTTAGTGGTACCATGGAGATGAGTCACAATTAAACAACAAATTAATGGTCAGGTAACAAACCCCAGCCCACACAAATGAATTCAAATAAAACTGCCCCTCCCCTCACCAATGCCTCATTACAACCAGTCTGGATTTAATAGAAATCTGACAATTGTGGAACTTGATAAGGATATTAACAAAACTGAACTTGAAATGTCCTTTTTCAAATATCCCCTTAGCTGCTGAAAACTAAATATGACCCAGAGCTTTACTTTTGAAATCAAAAGATTGGTTCATACAGATATAACAAAAGAAGTTTATCCTATATGTGTGATATGTCTATATATATAGAACTCAATTAGATTGACTAGCATATTTATGCACTTGAGCAACAGGCTAAATCAGATTGACAGAAAATTAAATGAGGGATTAAGGAATTATCATAAAAGTGAATTTGAATGACAGATATGTTATTTTTACATTCATGTGGACAAATTGTCTTTTAACCAAAGCAGCTGTAACTTGCAGCTGATATGTGAAATCAAAATACTTAACCATTCCTTCCAACATCTTGCCATATTAATTGGAATACTTTCCACACTATAGCAATTTAGCCATGAAACATGACATCAAAACATAAGATTAACTGCTGACTGGGGACTCAGATGATAAAGGTCACATTTGAAGTTGGAAAAAATAAAATGGCCAAGGAAAGTTATTAACTGCAAATGCAGTAAAATCAAACCTGTGTGAGGTCTGCAAAAGAATAGGTAATGACTTTGAATTCTAATGTTTATGGTCATGAAATAAAATAATTTAATGTTTAGGGTAAGTAACTCCCTAAAGTTAGATCATAGAGATATGTACTTTTTTGAGAATCCCATAATGTTTACCAACCTAGAAACTTTTTAGCAAACTTTTTATAACTGCTGATATTTTGCTACAGAACACATTTTTGAGTGAACTTTATCAATGACACAGTTAATGACAAATTGGGTAGCATGTCAGGATTAGGTTCAACTGCACGTAAAAACATATTAAAGTGATAGTGGCTTAAACAAGGTAGATGTTTATTTTTCTTTCCCATAAAACAAGGTTTCTTCAATATATCTGCTTTACCACCTTGACTACATTAGTTCCTTTTCCAAGGGTACTGTGTAGTCCAGGAGACTTGCTATAGTTTTCATTACAGCAAGAATAAGGAGAAAAGAAACAACGTCCCTCTCACTAAAATTCAGTTCCGGTGCCTCCTCTAGATGCTCCACAACTATTTTGTGAGAACTCTAGCATCTCACTGGCTAGAAGCTGGTCACATGTCACCACTGGCTACAAGGAATTTTGGAAATGTGGTATTTACCTGTCACATTGCTGCCTAAATTACAATGGAAGTTCTATTACTAAAAATGTGGAAAATGGATATTAAGTGGAAAATTATAGTCTGCTATAAATGTTTAGGTTCATATATGTCTCTGGTGTTTTCTTATACTTCCACATCCTAACTTTAAAAAAAAACTGTGAATCCCTTGCTTAGGTCAGTTTCAGAGATGTTTATGCAATGTGAAAGAAGCCCAGAGAAAGTTCTGTAAGGACAGCTGGGACTGCTGTATGGGTTTTACCCAGTCTAGGCATCCAAATGATGATGCTAGTAGAGTAGAGCAGACTGTATAAGTGACCTAGATAGGAAATTACTTCAAGTTGCTGGTTCTTGTTTATTTTTATTTACAGGTTTTCTGAAGATGAAGACTAATTCTGTTGAGCATGATTAAACCTTTTCTGTGTTGAAGATCTAATCCTACAAACTATGAGCAGTATCTGATAACACCCCAGTGGCAACCACATGGCTAGGGAAGTCCTGTTGGCATTCTCTGGTTTCCCTCCCTCTCCTTGATAAACTAGGACATCCAATTATTTCTTCATAGACTTTATTAGTAAGTCTAGTCATTTGCCCGTGTATATGCTCTATATATAGACACTGAATACTGAAGCTTCACTTGTTACTCTGACATCATTGGCTTTACTCTGTATTCCAACCCCCCTCCTAACTTGAGCACTACCTGCATTTTATCCAGAGGAACAGGATCTCTTAACTCTGGAAATAAATTCTCTCTAGCTTCAATATAGAAATATTTCAATGACATTGTAGCTGAATGCTTAGAATTTGAATGGAACATGGACACTCTGTGCAATGCCATGATGATTCAACTAAACAACATGAAGTCAGTTGGAGGTTGGGTTGGGTCACTGAATGCCCACTATCATTGGGGTTATATCTGGGTCTCAAATTACCTAACCTTTTAACCTATAAGATTTCACTAGAATCAGGAGGGCTTTTTAATTTTTTTATTACTATTTTAAGTAGAAATATTCACTACTTCTACAAACAGTAAAGCCCGATAATTAAAGAAAAAGAAAACTTTTTTTAATATGCCTCTGAATCAGCCTTCTCAGATTAAATCCAGTGCCAAATAAACAGTACTACCAAGGAGTAATTAGTGAGCACAGATCTTTGATACCAATGCAAAATGAATTGATAATTGTAGTAGGCTGAAAAATGGACCCCCCGAAGATAGTCACATCCTAATTCCTAGAATCTGTGAATATCACCTTATTACACTCTGTGCAAATGTGGTTAAATCAAGGTCTTGAAATAGGGGGATTATCATGGATTATTCAAGTGGGACCTCAATGCAATTATATGTATCCTCTAAGAGCAAGGTAGAGGGAGATTTGAGACATACAGAGGAGAAGGTAATTTTTAGACAAAAATAGAGATTGGAGTAATGCAGCCACAAGCCAAGCAATGCCAGCAGCAACCGGAAGCTGGAAGAAGAAAGAAATGGACTCCTTTCTAGAGCCTTCATGTGGGTGTGACCCTCCTAACACATTGATTTTGGACCAGTGGTGCAGATTTCAGACTCCTGGTCTCCAAAACTGTAAGAAAATAAATTACCACCAAGTGGTGGTAATTTGTTACAGCAGCCCAGGAAATGAATCTGGTAATTTTAAACAACTAAGAGTACTTTGAGGTCCAATTCTTAAAATTATTTTTGTGTATTTACTTCTTTCAGTTTACCTGCGTAAGTAAGTTTATGATTACAAATGATTTCAGGAAACTGATAGCAAGAGGACTTACTTTAACCAGTACTGAGAGGAGCTGGAGAAGGTTATTGATGGCCTGAGCTATGTGTCAGGCTCTGTACACAGCACTGGATTAAAAAGAAAAAGAAAAGAAAAGAAAATGTACTCAGAGGAATGCAGCCCTTCCTGCAAAGACTATAGAGTTTACTGACACAGAGTAACAGGCAAAACAATACATGTTTAACTGTTACAATTCAATATGTAGTCACACCAAGAAGGACTTCTTTCTGGGCGCCTGGGTGGCTCAGTCGTTAAGCGTCTGCCTTCGGCTCAGGTCATGATCCCAGGGTCCTGGGATCCAGCCCCGCATCGGGCTCCCTGCTCCGCGGGAAGCCTGCTTCTCCCTCTCCCACTCCCCCTGCTTGTGTTCCCTCTCTCGCTGTGTCTCTCTCTGTCAAATAAATAAAAAATCTAAAAAAAAAAAAAAAAGGACTTCTTTCAGATTGGGTGGTCAGACACAGCCTTCATGAATAGATGATTATATTTAATTTGAGACCTAATTAATGTCAATAGCTCAGTTATATGATGAATAAAAAAAGGTGTAATCTGACTCTGGGTTTCAATGCAATAGTGATGAATAAAATCAATGTAGTAGGTTGTGACCAGCCATTAAAAAATAAAATAAATAGGAAAAAAAAAGCAGAGATATCACATATAGCAAAGACAAGTAGTGGTTTAGGGAAATTCTCATTGCAGTTTTATACACACATATACACAAACATGCATGCATGTGCCTGCTGGGTCATGGTATTGAAATCTAATACTTACTGTGGACTATGTCCACAAAAATGTAAAGGATAATCTTCCAGGTAGAAGAAACAGGAAATGAATAAATCCTAAAGGAAAAAAAAAGAGTTTGAAATATCCAAGGAACTAAAAAACTCACTTGGCCTCAGTGAGCGCTGGATGTGCCCGTGGTTGGGTATGGCAGGTATATGGAGGAAGTTGGTGGATATGAGGAGGGAGAGGTTGGCAGGGCCTGTTCATGCATGGTGTATAAGTCATGGTTATTGAGTTTTTATTTTATTCTGCAGCCACAGGAAGCCACTGGAAGGTATTAAATGGAGGGTCTGCTTTCCATTTACAAATGTTCACTCAGTTGTATGAAAAACTTATTGGAAAAGAGCAAGAACAGAAGCAGGGATATCAGTTCACAAGATATAACACTGGTCTAGGCGAGAGCTAATGGTGCTTTGTGCACAGGTGGCTATGATGACGGAAAGAAGATTCTATTGGGAAGAGGTTGAAACATGTGACCCACAGTAATGTCAACGATATAACATTTTAACTAATTTGGAATTGGTTTCCTTTTCACTTTTCTTCAGATATTATATCTGGAAAGCACACAGCACACATAGGATTGCCACAGGAGATGGAATTGTTTTGAAATTAAATTAATTTTCTTGTCTTCACTCAATAGGACCTATATTTATCCCCTTGCCTTCCTTCTCTGGCATTCCTTCATTGTTTTGTGATTGTCTGAAAAACACAGAGTGTGAAGTGTTAAAGATTTAGAGAAAAGTAAAACGAAAATGAAGAAAATAAAACAAAGACTTGTCCTTCTTTAAAAAACCATGTAATTTATTATTTAGTTTTAGAATTTTACAATGAATTTCACAGAATGTCAACATTAGACAGTAGTCAGCCAGCTGACTCCAGGACTGCTGGGGCCCCTAGAGTTACACTATTCAACCTACACATCCCTGCTTTAAAAATACACAATAGGTAAGTGATCAAAAAAATTTTTGCTCATAGTTTGCTTGATTTTGCTGTTTTGTTTCTATTTTCCATTTGAACATGTTTTCTATTTTTTTTTCCCTAAGTCGGATAGGCATAATCTCTAGATAATTAAGGAATCATGAGTGGAGTGGAGTTTTGAGTTAAGTGGTACCAGATTTCAATGTATTTCAATTCTCTTTTAGTGGCTTCTACAGCCTGAGAAGTAAATCTCTCTCTTCATCCTATTATATCTTATGTGCAAAAATAAGGGGCAGAGAAAACTGCTAAGAGAATTTAGCATGTACAAATTAATTCACATTCCCTTAGCAGGTCTCTGGGCATCCCTTCTTGGGTCATAGAGAGGGGAACTTGTGGGTAGGGACATTTTATTTAATGAGGACGAGTTCTTTATTGGTTGTGTATATTCAGCCTGGTCAATTGCCAGGTCCACACAAATCTTCAAATGCTCTGGAAGGGGAGAGCCACCTTCATGCTTTACCAACCCAGCACTTTGCTATTCTCTCCTTTCTTTTTAAGGAAAGCTAGTTCGGCAATCTTCAGGTACACCTTTATGCAACAGTATTTTTGTGCATGAAATCGACACGTCTGTGCATAGGTGTATTTCCCAAACATAACTTATATTTGAAATTGCTTTAGCTTTTCCCAGAGGAAACAAACTCGGTATTCTAGAGGTTGGTTTCTGTTTGTTTGTTTTGGTAAAATTGAATGCTGTGTCACCCTCTTAAGTATTTATCTATATAATTTTACAAGGCCGACAGACAGAGAAAAATCTGAGGCACCAGCACACACACAAAGCATTATTAATCCAGATTCTATTATCTCTTGGAATAATTCATTTAAGAAAGATCTTTTAAAAGTCACATCTATGACTCAAGTTATTACAGGTACAAGTGAGTGACACCTGACTTGGCGTAGTTGAGCTACTCACAGAGAGATAATCTAAGAATGTGCCTTAATTTTGATCTAGTACGTGAATACACCTCGCCTCAATGAGACACGAGTCGATTCCCAGGGAGTAGTAAGTAAACTAGGCCTCTCCTCGTCCAGTTCAGGAACTTCAGGCTATTGCAACTTGGCAGAGAAAAGTCCAGTCGAGTTGGTTTTAATGTATTATATATTTTTATTCCACATCCACCAAGAAACAAAATAAAGGAAAAACAAGACAGGAGTGAAGATAAGGTAAGCAGAGAATTCACTTCAGTAAGTGTCAGTTATGTATTGTTTTTCCTTTTAATTTCTCATCCCCTTCTTATGGGGATAGTATCTCCTCATATCAACTTGAAAAATCTGGAAGAAGTGATTAATCTTATTTCCAGTTGTTGTTAGAGTCATAGGCTTGTTCAGGAGCTTGTATTGTGTTCTGCCTTCAAAGTTCATTAATTGCCTTTTTTCCTGACATAAAATCTCTACCATTCTACATTTTTTAAACAGAAATCCCTCTAATGGAATTTACCAATACTCAATTACTTGAGTCTGTTTTGTGAGCTGAGACTGGCATCTACTGGTAAAATAAATTTCGTTCACAACTGGAATAACATTTTTTCATAGGTAGTAGTATATTTTCTTGTGAGCTACTGTGATATTGCTTTCATTTTGTTCATTAATATCAAAATAGAAAAGTTATAAAATATCACTATCTGTATTCATGTTATATTACATTTAAAAGATAAAAGCTGGCTAATGTCCCCCGAGTTAAAGAAATCTCGTATATGTAGAAGTTGCTATTTAGGTTTCAAAACAAATTAGAATCTGTCTGGACTCCTCAAATATTAGTGTGTTCAAAGGACTGAGTTAGGAACCACAGCTAGACATTAGATTGAGGATTACATCAGCAAGTCCTCTTAATTCTTCTCCCAAAATATATTGTATATTTGTCTATTTCACTTAAACCTTACTGGTAACTATGCTAAGACACCATTTTCTTACCTGGAATACTTATCTATTAATTGGTGCGTGGAGATAGAGAGGTGTCTCGTTTCCACTATATTGCAATTCTAATACTCAACACAGCAGAAAGAGTGATTTTTTTTTTTAACGTAACTCCCATATTCAAATTGGATCATGAGCTGCTGAAGAGAAAGTGCCTGGCACATATTATATCTGTATTATTAATAAATGTTTTGCCATTACATTATGCCAATTACAATTTCTTTAGTGTCCATAAAAAAAAAACAGCATACTTAACTCTCTAAGTCATACACATGAATTTAATTAGACAATATTTTTAAAAGATGTATAAAGACACATTCACAGGATTAAGCTTGTGACCAAATTTATTACATTTTTGATATATTACATAATCTCCATTTTTGCAAATATCTGAGCAGAGGAAAATATTACTTTTTATAATTGTTGTCCACAAATTTGCATTCCAGGAGTAATAAAGTTATACATATTAATTGTTTGTCTTCAACTTTTTTCATTATGTACCATGAATATCTAAATTACAGCTGTCAAGTACTACTCTGGATATCCAGAGTATTTTTAATAGCTTTATGAGGTATAATTGACATACAGTAAACCGCATATATTAAAAATGTATAATTGATAGGTTTTGGCTTGTGTAAACATCCATGAAATCATCACCAAAATCAAGGTAGTGATCATATCTGTAGCCATCAACGTCTCCTCCAGCCCTTCTGTAATTCTACTCCAGCCCTTTGCCACCTGTCCCAGCCCACACGGACGATAATTGATCCACTTCTGTAACTATAGATTAGTTTGCACTTTCTAGAATCTTACATATATGAAATCATATAGTTTTGGACTGGACTATGTCACTCAGAAAAAAAATTATTCTGAGAATACTAATTGCAGCATGTAGCAACAGTCAATGCCTTTTCATTGTCAGGTAGTGTTCAGTTGGGTACGCATACCCTATATGTGCTTTATTAATTTACCTGTTGACAGAGATTTGAGTTGTAGTCATTGTAAACCTTTGAATGTGTGTGTATATATGTATATATGTATATACATATATATACATTATTTTATTTTATTTTTATTTAAGATTTTATATATTTATTTGAGAGAGAGAGAGAGAGAGAGTGCACATGAGAGCACAAACGGAGACGGAGAAGCAGGCTGCGCATCGAGCAGGGAGCCCGATGCGGGGCTCGATCCTAGGACCGTGGGATCATGACCTGAGCTGAAGGCAGTCGCTTAACCAACTGAGCCACCAGGCACCCCCATATATATACGTTATTTTAAATAATGTTTTCATTTCTCTTGGAGATATATATGTGTATATATATATATATATATATATATATATACATATATGTATATTATAGCTATATAATGTCTGGGTCTATGAGATGTATATGTTTAACTTTTTTAAGAAACTGCCAGACTTGTCTAACCTTCCTCCAAATGACTGAGTTAAGAATGGACATTAAGATGGACATTACATGGAGGATCTCAGATAAGCTTAAAAACAGAAATTAGGAAAAGGTTGTCTCACAAGGTAGTTAGTATTAAATCATGGTGTTTCTAAGCCTAGGCTATACAAATATCAATAAAATATGTAGCAAACTGGTAAATTTATGTAGTAAATATGAGGTAGGCAATACATTTAAAATACCTGCTTTCTGTCCTCCAGACCTGTTCCTACACATGTGGAATGTAACACTATTATTTATCTAGTTGTGCAAATCCAAACATTTAACGATCACCCCTAGTTTACTGCTTTCTTTACTCTCTTTACCCAATTCATCAGCAAATCCTCTTAATTCTTCACCCAAAATAATAGTTCAATAACTTTCCAGAAATATGTTTCACTATGTTACACTCTCTCTCACTTAAAAAAATTAGGTGTTTTTATTTTGATTTTTTTTAGAGCGGTTTCAGGTTCTCAGCAAAATTGAGCAGAAGCTACAGATATTCCTCTTAAATCTCCTGCCCACACACCAGCATAGACTTTCCCACTACCATCATCATCCACAAGAGTGGTGTATTTGTTACAACTGATAAGCCTGTATTGACACATCGTTATCCTCCAAAGTCATAATTTACATAAGGGTTCACTCTTGGTGCTGCACATTCTGGGTGTTTGGACAAATGTATAATCACATCTATCTATCATTATAATATCATACAGAATATTTTCACTGCCCTAATAATCCCCTGTGCTCTGCTTACTCATTCCTCCCCACAGTCCATGCCTTTCAACCACTGATCATTTTATTATCTCCATAGTTTTGCTGTTTCCAGATGTCATATAATTGGAATCATATAGTATCTAGCCTTTTTAGATTGACTTCTTTCACTTAGTAATATGCATTTAAGATTCTTCCAATATTATCTTGCAAAAGAGTGATGAGACAGGACTTCCTACATTATACCCAGTCCTAGTGGGAAAGCTTTAGGCTTCTCACCATTAAGTATGATATTAGTTATAGGTTTTTTTTGTAGACAATCTTTATCAAATTAAGGAGATTCCCTTCTATTCCTGGTTTACTGAGGGTTTTAACATGAATAGGTATTGGGTTTTTTCAAATGCATTTTGTGCATCTATTTATATGATCCTGTGATTTTACTTTTATAGCCTGTTGATATAATGGAGAACATTAAATGATTTTTGAATGTGAACCAGGCTTGCATATGTGGGATAAGTTCCACTTGATTTTGATCTATTTCCAAATTCTTATATTAAAAGTTGCAGCAATTTGCATTTTCAACAGCCAAGCATATTTTCCTGTATAGTTGACAAAGTTAAATATTAACATGGAAAGAAAATGTGATCAATTGAAATAGATTAAACACAACTTTACTATCTTCGTTATCTCTGAACGACTTTAAAGAATTACAAATATATAAACATATTTGTGTGGGTGTAAATATGTATGTATATAAAATCATCTTAGTTCCTACCCTAGAGATCCTCTGTGTGCAGAGGTCAAGCCAAGCCTTTTGACTGTCACAGCATGTTTGCAGCTGTAGAAACAGTTACTCATCAACCATTCTTTGTAATCTCAAATCCAGGATCTCTATATAAAGAAGTGGATGGAATATCCTAGGAAGGAAAGTGCTGTATGTGAAACTGAAGAGCCGTTTCACTAGTAACATCAACCCCAAAGACTCCCTCTTTTCCTTCCCCAACCTCTGAAAGGAATATATGCTTCTGTTCTTGCCAGGACATAGAATGAACAATACCAATCATAGGCGGCAACAACAAATAATCTATGGAAGGGAATAAAGATGTCTTAAGTATAAAAAAAACAGAACTAATCAGTAGTCCCATGTCAGCAACCTCACAGAAACAGTGGCTGTGTCAGGAAACAAACCTAGAAATGCAGTGATTTTTCCTAAGCTAGGCTCATAAGTTTGTTGGGTATAAAGGCTATCCAGGTTACATGCATAAATATTTGGACTGCTCTCACATTTTTCAGTAGCTTGAGCTTTAATAGACACATCACAATCCATGGCTTTCATTCTATAAATGTTTATTTGTATTTATTCAGATGTACCTGGTAAAACAGTAGAGAGATCAGTACCTTTAAAAGAAGATATTGTAGGAACAGAGGAGAACAAAGGCTGTGAGTAACAAGAGAGGGTTTAATGTAGAGAAATTATAATGGGAGGGATTAATATCTCAAAAACAAACTGGTAAAAGGAAAAAGAACTAGCAAAAATTATTATTGGGGTACGTGAGTGGTTCAGTCAGTTAAGTGTCCAACTCTTGGTTTTGGCTCAGGCAGGTCATGATTTCAGGGTTGTGAGATCGAGTCCTGCACCCAGCTCACACTCAGCATGGTGTCTGCTTGAGATTCTCTCTCTCCCCCCCCTCTGCCCCTTCCCCTGCTCTCTCTCAAATAAAGTAAACGAACAAACAAACAAATAAATAAATAAAATCTTTAAAAAATTATTATCATGACGGGCACCTGGGTGGCTCAGTCAGTTAAGCGCCTGCCTTAAGCTCAGGTCATGATCTCAGGGTCCTGGGATCGAGTCCCTCATTGGGCTCCCTTCTCAGCAGGGAGCCTGATTCTCCCTCTGCTTGTGTGCTTGCTCTTTCTCTCTTTCTCTCTCTTTCTCTTTCTCTCTCTCTCAAATAAATAAATAAAATATATTTAAAAAAATTATTATCATGTTTTTTTAATCATCTCATATTCACTTATTCATTTATTCAACCAATAGTTATGTGTCAGTGAACCATTACTGTGGTTAAAATATATTTTTGTTGGTAATGTAACACACATTATGGTTTGGAAGAATCTAATATGGGCAAAGGATTCTAGGAGAAAAACAAAACTAAACAGGTAAGCTTAAATAGTAATGGATCCAACAATCTGATATTTTTTTTTATGCTCTGGATAAGGTGGTTGAGAGTCTAGTAGATGAATTACTGGATTTATGTTGTATTTCAATCTACATTAACATTATGTTGAAAAGCATTTTAAAAGATATGTTACTAGAGAAAGTGGTCACTGGTTATTCAACTCATTTTCAACAGAGGGGAAAAAAAACTTTTGTGTTAAGAACTAAATCACATAACAAAGCCTCCTCATATCATCTTCCTTATTATTTTAGCAAGTAAATATTTAAACTTTAAAAAGCTAAGTACATTCTAAGAACTGAATTTAAAAAAAAAATAAAGTTACTGGTAGTCAGAAAATCTTGCAAATCTTTTCTCTTGATTTATTTTAAAATAACATTGAAAGTTTATTGTGGAAAATACAGCATATACAATACAAATAATAAAATCTCCATAATCTCTTTATTATTTACATTTTGTTATTTATTTTTCCATATATATATATAAAATGAAGTGTATGTATTTTCTTACAGAAGTGGGATCAGTGCTCTTAAACTTTTTCATGACAATACAATGTAAACATTATCCATAATCACAATTAAATCTCCATATCATTGCTCCTAGATATTTAGGTGGTTTCAAAATTGTCACTTTATACAAGAAACCTATAGCAATAAATATACATGATTAATAAATGCTAGGAGACATTTTATGTCCTTTGATTTCTAGCAGCCAATTTTTGGGACCAAAGGCTAAAATCATTTTTAAGGATTTTGATTTATATCCAAAGTCCTCTATTAAAGGTTGCAGCAATTTGCATTTTCAACAGCCAAGCATATTTTCCTGTATAGTTGGCCACATTGCATTTTAACATGGAAAGAAGAGGTGACGATTTGAAATAATACAATTTTGCTGTCTTCTTTATCTTTGAACCACTTTAAAGTATTACCAAAAAAATTTGACATAAAACTTAATGCTCAATGAAACAAGAGTTACAATCACAATCAACAAATCAGAATGGACATAAGAAATCCTGTACAGGGGCACCTGGATGGCTCAGCCAGCTAAGCGTCCAACTCTTGACGTCAGCTCAGGTCATGATCTCAGGATCGTGAGATGGAGTCCTGCATCAGGCTCTGCATGAGCATGGAGTCTGCTTGGGATTCTCTCTCTCTCCCTCTGCCCCTCCCCTACCACTCACACTCTCTTTTTCTCAAATAAATAAATAAATAAATAAATAAATCCTGTATAAATAGGGCCAAAATAAAAAAAGGAAGTTGAAAGCTGTCACATAAATCCTCAGACCTATAGTATCAGAATTTTTCCTGAAATCATCATAGTCCTAAAAGTTCCCTCCAATGATTCTTTGGTTATAAAAATAAGTTTTACAAGGTAAGAGAAGACCATCTTAGTTGGAGACAACTGAAAACAATAGAAACATCGACAAAAGGAAACTCAAAGGTAAACCTGATGAAACTACATTTCAAGCTTAGAAGGTGAGGCACATCAAAGATTTGATGGAGAAATACTGATGGTTTCCAGAGCGGGGGTGGGCAAAATAGGTGATGGGGATGAAGGAGTACACTTGTGATGAGCACTGGGTGACGTATGGGTGTTGAATCACTTTGTTGTACACCTGAAACTAATATTGCACTGTATGTTAGCTAACTGGAATTAAAACAGAAACTTAAAAAAATAAGTAAAATTAGATTAAACTAAATTTAATGAAAAAATAAAGTAAAATAAAAAATATATATCTGAGAGCTCTCAAGCACAATACAATAAATTTAAAATATATACACCTATGCACATGTACTATAATTAGATAAACATAACTGGAATTTAAATAAAAACTTAAAAAAAAAAAAAACTTGGTGAGGTAGGCTATTTAGAGGTGGATGGGGAGATATGCCCCATAGGAAGAAAATACAAATTAGGTGAGAGGGATTTGAGCCAATGAATGTAATTTGGAGACTCCTACTCCCAGTGCACCCCACAATATTTTTCATAAAAGTTTGCTATGTTTGAAGATAATTGATCATTAGAAAGAAAGTGACATAAAACCCATGTATATAGCTATTATAAAAAGAAACAACACGCAAAACCATGGAGAGGTAAAAACAATGGAAAACACACTGAACATAGGAATCATTTGTCATCATTTTCTTTAAGCATATACACAAAGTCCTGTTTTAAAAATTCTCCTTTTAGTTTTTTTTTTAGGGTTGTAAATATAATAAGCCATTTTGATTCCTCTAAATATGTATTACTTTAAGATACAAGAAGACATTTCTCAGTAATAGATAAAATTTTAATGGGGCTCTAAATATGAAGTCCTAAGAAAGAGATTAAATGCAAGTCAAATCCCTAATTTCATAGATTTAACTAATTATATAACAGGTTTCTCTGGTAATACAATAATATTTTCCGAACTACATTCTCTTACTTTTCATCATTTTCTTTTGTCTTATGCTCTCTATCTGTCTCCACGATTACAGTAAGAATCTCAAGATTTGAAACCTTTTATTGAAGATGGTGTCAGTTCTTTTAGGATTCTGCCTGTACCAAGATAAAATATATTCCATTCATCTCAGTATAAGGAAAATAAGAGAAACAGAAAAACATGTCACTAGATTTAGTGCAAGATTTTATATTTTCCAGTAAATATAAAATCTGATTTCTTTCAAGTTAGTGATGTATCTGATGTCACCACTCTGATACCTCAACATTTATTTTGTACTACTCAAGTTATATCCAAAAATACAGTGAAACTTTTCAGGGCAAGGATCCTATCTTATTCACTTTGCGTCCTCTGTGCTTAGCAAATTGTGTGGCATAAAATAGGTGCTGTCTTAGGCAGCTCAGATTGCTATAGCAAAATATCATAGGCTGGGTGACTTCAACAATATACAGTTATTTTTCAGGCTGGGAAATCTGAGATCAGGGGAGCAGAATGGTTGGGTTCTGCTGGGGCCCCTCTTACAGGCTTGCAGAAGACTGCTTTCTTTCTGTATGGAGGCTCCACCCTCATGACCTCATCTGAACCTAATTACCTCCCAAAGGCCCTACCTCTTAATACACACAAAAAAATCTGGAGATTTGGACTTCAACAGATGCATTTTGGGGAGGACACAAACATCCAGTCCATACCAGTACTTAAACATATTTGTCAAATAAAATTGAATTAAGATAAAGTACCAATGGCAAGAGTGATCAATCCTAGCATGCTCATGTAGGTAGGTCAAGCATAGCGATATTGGTCAAATGCTGGATCCCATTTGACTCAGACTCAGCTTTGTACTAGCACAATTAATATAACTGATCTCAAATATAATGTCTTATGTGAATCTTTTCATTCCCACTGTAAAGATGTTGACACTTTCTTGTGTATGTAATGTTAATGGAAACTTCATAAAGATTCTTCTATAAATATTCCAAGGATCTTCTCTGCATTTTTCACTTATGGAAATCAATGGAAAAAAGGGCACTTAGGGTGAAAGTAGAAAAGGAATAATAATAGTAATAATAATAGCATATCTTTTGATATGCTCTTTTATATGCTTATATAATCTTGCTAGAAATCTGCAATTATTTTTTTTCATGGAGGAGGGGCAATACTTATTGAATATTAATTCTCAAACCAATGCAGGGTATTTTTTCCCAAATACCATGTGAAGTAGTCTTTGTAATCATATTTTATTGTTGAATAATCTAATTGTTCTAAAATATAAAAATGTCTGTGTGAGTCTTTTAATTCCCACTATATAGATGCTGGGAGTTCCCTAAGTATGGTCTTTATTCCTTTCTCCACTTTCACCCTAAGTGCCCCTAACTTTCTCCATTGATTTTTGCCAGCTGGTAATTTCATAACCATTATTCCCCTTTCCTGAGAAATTGTAAGACTGAGACAATGATATACCATGAAGCTGGAGAGAACAATAGGATATGGGTATAGTTTGGCAAGCCCTTGGAAAATCTTGCATAATACCAATCTTGGACTTAGGAAAATCAAA
Organism: Phoca vitulina; assembly: GCF_004348235.1. Lineage (NCBI taxonomy): Eukaryota > Metazoa > Chordata > Mammalia > Carnivora > Phocidae > Phoca > Phoca vitulina. The sequence goes on along the minus strand of NW_022589721.1, from coordinate 7,706,723 downwards.
TAAAATTATTTATTCTTCCTCCTCCTTCTTTATCCTAAATTTGATTTCTCCCTCAATTCAATTTTATCACAATTAGTAACATGAGTAGACTGTACAATTTCTAATAAGTGGGACTTGTGGGAGCTTCAATACCTGATGGCCAATTATAATTTTCTTGCCATAAGGAATCTCTTCTGAGTTGGAAACAGCCAGTATTGAAATAACCTTTTAGAAGAGAGAAAATAAGAAGTCTGCTAGTAATAATGGAATCTGCATTTATGGAACTGAATAAATACAGCTATTTACATGCCCTTTGTTCCCTTTTACACAAACAGTAGTGAAAGAATAATTCACAGACTCCTGCTTCCCTGGAAATGCTGGGATGTGAGCTCAGTGTCTCCTAATACACAGTTGAAAGAATGGTTTAGTCTGGGGGTGCCTGGATGGCTCAGTCAGTTAAGCGTCTGCCTTCGGATCAGGTCATGATCCCAGGATCCTGGGATCCAGCCCTGTGTCAGGCTCCTTGCTCATCAAGGAGCCTGCTTCTTCCTCTCCCTTTCCCTCTACCTGCCGCTCCCCCTGCTTGTGCTCTCTCTCTCTCTGTCAAATAAATAAATAAAATCTTTTTTAAAAAAAGAATGGTTTAGTCTGTAAAGAAATTACTAATGGTTGGACAGATCAAAAAGCAAACCCAGGTGTATTTGTTATCCACCAGATAAACTATCATCATTTCAGAAATATTTTCAGTGACTTTCTATGCACATAATACTGACATTATTCTTGCGGTGAGAAAGGTTTAGATTGTGAAGGAAGTCTCTGGAAAATCTTAGGGTCATCTCTGTTACCTTTAGAAATAATTGCAGAGAACTCTGAATATAAATCTAATTGTCAGAGTTGCAGATATTCTTAGCATTTTTTCGTTTGGCAACTCTGCCCTACTTTCTTTTAATAAAGAATAGCACAGCCATGTTATTTAAGGTGTCATCTATTAATTGGTTATGAAAAATGCTCAACGATTTGTTTGAGACCTGATAGTCGCCTAGCATCGTAAGCACAGCCCTATCTTACTTGCTACAGTCAATTAAAATCTGGGTCTCCTGAGCCGTTTCTAGGTATAGACTCAATCTGATAGCTCATCATTAGTTCACATCCTAATGGCACAAAAACATTCCTGGAGACATTTAATTTTCAGTGCCAGTGGCTTTCTTGATAAAAGCTTTTTTAAAAAAAGTAGCTAGAAAGTGTTACTTTAAAAATCAGAAATGGCATCACTGCCTGGTAAAATAAAGGAACAATCACTGAAAGGAGAAGAAAAATAATGGTTGTTGTCATCATTTGACAATATATTTTAAGTGCTACTCAGTGCAATAAGAATTGCTTATACATTTGGAAAGAAAATAACATGACGGGACTAAGATTATTAGATCAAATTGTGCTTAGTTTTCTAGCTTATTTTTTTAGAGGTGTATCTGCATGTTTATTACTGAAAGTGTAGCATTCTTTACCAAGACTTGCTCCCATGATAATGATGAATCAGAAAGAGCAAATATTTTAATCATTCCCCAGAGGAAAGTTTAAAAATTGCTCTCATCTTATGAAAACAATGACAAAAGGAAAATGATCCATCCCTTAAATTTAGAAATGCTTGAAAAATACCATTAGCTCCAAGTCATTCTGATATAATCTATTAGTGACTGAATTTTGACTTTTATATTACACAGCATGCAGCTAGTTTACACACAACTCCCCAGATTTTATCCATTTTGTTCTACCATGAAATTAATGGACTAAGAAAAAAATACTACTACCCACCTCTAAAATAATATATCATTTTTTCAATGAGCTAATTTTTATCTTCTAATGAGGGTTATATAAGATATACTCATTCTGTAGATTTATGAAAAAAAATATAACCAGAAAAATTTACAAATTTATCTCCTGGCACTCTCCAGATCCTGAGGGCTACTTCCCTCTGCCCCTTCACAGCCAAGCTTTACTTTAAAATTATTTTGTGCTAACTCTGTATTTCTTTAAGCCTATCCATGCCTTCTTTTTTCAATCTAACATCTGTCCCTGTACCTACTTAAACTATTTCTCATTTAGGTCACCAATAGCCTCCAGAGAGCTAGATCAAATGGACATTTTTATATCCTTATTTTATTGCACTCCGTGGATTTTGACAATGTTGACAACTTGCCACCATTTTAAATCTTCTCCTCCCTTAGCTAATGTGACAAGATTCATTCTCGTTATGAAGGCCCATGTTTAAAGACCACCTCAGAGGCATTCTCTGACCACCCTATTTAGAATAATCTACTGTCTGGATACAAACCCTAGATTTTAAGCTTCATGAGAGCAAAGATTTGCTCTCTTTACCATGGAACCCTTGGTACTTATAACAGTGTCTCACGCACACACACACACGTGCACTTAATAAACAGTGACTGATGAACTGATGAACCCACATCCTTAAAATTAACTGGATATTTTCACTTAGATTTTTCACAAATACCTCAAAGCAAGGTTTTAAAACTCAATTCTTTCTTTCTAAACATGATCTTTGAATGCTTCCTATAAATCTAAATTCCTTCATTTCATCACTCTTTGCATCCCACAAAGTAGACATGATTTTTGGATGACGATTTCTGTAATTTTATTGAATTGTTTTTCTCTTATTTATTTCTACTTCCTCTGTTTTAGTCCAAGTGCCCCCAGATACTATGACAACATCTAACTGGTCATTGTTCCCAGTCTTGGCTCCATTCAATCTATCCCCCTCATTTTTACCCCATGAGCTTTCCAAATCCTACCCATTTTAATCCTCCCGTAGAAATCTTTTAATATTTCACTAAAGCTGCCACAATAAAGTAGCCCTTCTCTTGCCTATCTCTATGAAGTTTTTCATGATCTCCTTTCTCACCCTTACCGTTCTCCTCCACAAGTTGTCTTATTCTGTAAAACCTTCCATGACCTAATTGCAGCGTGCTGTTCTGTAACTGTCTGCCTTCATACATGCTGTTCTCTCACAGGTTCACGCTCCCTCTCAGGCTGCTCCTCCAGTCCTTCTAGCTATTAATCACTGATCCTTTAACAGCATGCCAAGCGCTGAGCTAGGTGCAGAGAGCAAAGCAATGGGAAAAAAGCCAGAAATGCTCGCTCCCTTGCTGAAGCTTATCAGTACGTGGGGGACGTTGCCAAATGGAGAGACTAGAGCTTGAGGAAGATGGAAGCTTGCATAGAGTTGTTTTAGAAAGGCCATTTTTCATATTAAAATTCCCAACTTGGGGCGCCTGGGTGGCTCAGTTGCTTAAGCAGTTGCCTTCGGCTCAGTTTATGATCTCGGGGTCCTGGGATCCAGCCCCGCATCAGGCTCCTTGCTCAGCAGGAGCCTGCTTCTCCCTCTGCCTCTCCCTCTCCCTCTGCCTGCCTGGCACTCCCCCTGCTTGTGCTCTCTCTCTCACTATCTCTCCCTCTCTGTGTGTCAAATAAAATATAAAATAAAATAAAATAAAATAAAATTCCCAACTCAAGAAAACTTCTATTACACAAAAACAATCCAAAGATAACTCTGCCACTATTTTGTTAATATAATAGTTACCTGAACAGGCCACCCCAGCTTTCAAATAGCTCCCAGTAAACATGCAGCTTAAATTAAAGATCTCTACTCTATTTGGGCAAGCCCAGGTAACAAGCTGGACTAGGCAGCTAAAACTGACTCCATCAAAGGTTTCTGCATGGGAAGCCTGGGTGGCTCAGTCGGTTAAGCGTCTGCCTTCTGCTCAGATCATGATCCCAGGGTCCTGGGATAGAGTCCCACATTGGGCTCCTTGCTCAGCAGGAAGCCTGCTTCTCCCTTTCTCTCCCTCTGCTTGTGCTCTCTCTGTCAAATAAATAAAATCTTTAAAAAAAAAAAAAAAAGATTTCTGCAATACAGAGTAGGGTGTTTTCCCAACAAAAAGACAGATGTTTTTACAATAAGAAAGGTGAAGATGCTTAGAACAAGGGGCATCATCTAAACAGGTAGCTCAAGAAGTTTGTAACTTAGTGAAACAAAGCAATAGATTTATAATTATATTTTCTACCCAATCCTACAATTAAACTTAACTTGTTACCAAATATTAGAATAACATGATATTCAAAAATTTTATTGAGTTCAAAGCAGTGATTTTCTGATTCAAAGTAGTGCTCTAAGCTACCCAGTAGAATCCATGAGGCATAAACAAAACACAGTCTCTGCAGTTAAGTTTATCTGCTTTATGTGACTTAGCTAAATTTCATGTAAATAAAGAGATGATAGATCATAGATAGACTGAAACTGTAGCAAAGTATATATACAGTGGAAGTGTAAATCAATCAAAAGGTATGAGATTAATTCCTCTCTAGTTATGTGACTCAGAGCAATTCAATTAATTTCTCTAGGCCATTTCGTTACCTATAAAATGGAAATAATATTATCTCTATATCTCATACTCTTAGGGGAATTAAACATGATAAAAAATCTGAAAGTTTTTGTGCCAGTGGTAAAACACTTTGCAAACAAGACGTTTAGAAAGTTTCACCACAAGTAAATAAATAGTTTGTGCTACTTTGTACGAATACCTTACTGTTATTACAGTTCTATTAATCTGCTCTTGGTTTCAATGGCTGCTTGGAATTTCACAAATTATAACAAATTCAAAACCAATATAAACCATTTAATCTAATTGAGATTCCGTAGGCATTAAATTTCCTAAAAGAAGAGGGGAAAAGCTAAATTAGAAATAAGAAATCGTTAAGAGGCATTTAAAAAAAAAAAAGAGAGAGAGGCATTTTTTTTAAGAAAATCCCAGGTAGGGGAAATCAAGTATAATTTTAAATAAATTAACTGAAAAGTACCCATTTCAAAAGAAATAATATAATTACCAGAATATACGCTGACAGTCTCAGCAGAAGGCAAGGAACTGTTTGAATTACTGGCTATGTTGGGGTGAGTGTGTAAGGAATAGGTTGGCAAACTTCTCTGTAAATTGCCAGAGAGTAGTGATTTTAGCTTCTGAGGACCTTCCGGTCCCTGTCACATACTCAACTCAGCCGGTGTAGCACAAAAGCAACCACAGACAGTTCATACAGAAATAAGGTTGGCTGGATGCCTATGAAATCTTCTACAGTAAAAATACTGCCTAGATTTGGTCCCAGGGCAGTAGTCTACAGACCCTTGGTGTAAGGCCACAAAATCATTAACAAATCTAACTGGATATACGTCGATTCTTTTTTGCCTTATGTCTAGCTTTTGTTAGCTTTTTTAGCCAAAAGAAAAGTGGAAGGAAGGATTATAAAAATGTGTCCTCGTTATGATAAAATATCATTGTGAATTATAACTTAGAGGTAGCAAATGTCTAAAAGGTCATTTTATAAGCCTCGTTTTGATGTGACTTGACTGAACAATGAAATTGTATCCATAAAAATCACTCCATCTTCTATTTCATATTTACCCACCTCTCTCACCAGAAAAAAAAGTCCATTTCAGTTACAGCAGAAATTCAAACTCTTTAATTCAAATCAGGGATAGTTCCAGATCAACTCTGTAACTTACCAATAAGCCACAAAAAACTTACAGGAAATAGGCCTTAATGAGTATGGGTTACTCTCATAGTTAAATATATAGAGCCAGTCATTTATTGTTAATTGAGAAAAGAAAGACATGGTAATAATGCTGTGTGCATGTGTGTGTATGAGCGCATGCATGCAATGTGTATGATGGGTAGGGGGAAATGCAATGAGAAATACATAAAATAGTTGGAAATGTGGTAGTCATGTGTTTTGTTTTGTTCCTTAACTTCCCCAAACCATTTCACCATTTTTCTGGTAATAGTTCCCCCAATTTTGAAGAATTATTCTTTTCCACTCTAGCCATGAGCATCTCCCACTTTCTATACAGAAGCCTGAATACTTGGCCCACAGTGAGCCAATGAGAACATCTATCCCTTCCAGTCACGGTGCTTGGCTGGGAGGAGGGGAATTCATATGGTCCCTTCAAAACTTCCCTTGGAATTTTATGATTGGAGCTCTGAGAAAGTCACTATGTATCTTGCCAGTGTTATGCTAGGTGCTTATGGAAATATTCTCTGATTATACATGTCTCTATATCCATATAAAAATAAGCTTTTTTCCTTTTTTTACTAAAATAAGATCATCATATACCTATCGTTATCCAATTTTAATGTATAAATGTACACTTTTTATTTATAATTAAATTATGAGCTACTTATATTAGTATGTAGAAGTTATCTAATTCATTTTCATGAGTATTGTACTTTATGTACACAATCACACACATACACACACACACAAACACAGAAACTGACCCTCCAAATAGTATAGTATATATCCCTTCAAATATGGAATGACATTTACAGCCAACATCAATTCAATATTTGTTGTATGCCAGGCAATTTTTGCATTTTTAACCTGTTTACCCGCCCATCCCTATCAGATAGTTATTTAGTAGTGGTATTAGTAGTAGTAGTAGCAGTATTCCTTTTCAGATGAGGCAACTGATGCTGAGGGAGGTCCCATAACTTGTCCATGATTACACAGTAAGTGGCATAACTGAGATTTGAACCCAGGCAATCTAGCTTTTAACCACTATGGTTTTTTGTTTTTTTTTTTTAAGATTTTATTTATTTATTTGACAGAGAGAGACACAGCAATAGAGGGAACACAAGCAGGGGGAGTGGGAGAGGGAGAAGCAGGCTTCCCGTGGAGCAGGGAGCCCGATGCGGGGCTCGATCCCAGGACCCTGGGATCATGACCTGAGCTGAAGGCAGACGCTTAACGACTGAGCCACCCAGGCGCCCCTTAACCACTATGTTATTGTATTTTTATGTATCTGAGAATGTCTATTTCCTAGGCCCTTATTAACATAAATATTATCAGTCTTTCAAACTTCATCAAACTAATGGTTAAAAAAATCTTATCGATTCAATCCCTTTGATGAACAGTGATTTTTGAGCATTTTTTGTAGCCGATTATTGGCCATTTCCTTTTCTTTTTCTATGGATTACCCATTCATACATCTTTCCTATTTTTCTACTAGGCTATATGTCTTTTACTTACTGATTTAAAGAAAATCAGTCTGTTACATGTCTTGCTAAGATTTTCCTTTATACTATCATTTGTCTTTTACATTTATTTATGATGTTTTTCTTTGTAAAGACCTTTCAAATGTTTTATGTGGTCAAATCTGACAATCATTTATTATTTCTAGGTTTAGAGGCTGGCTGAAGATGACCTACATCTAGAGAATACAAACAGCTTTTATCCTAGTGTTTTGGTTTCATAATGTTAAAGTCTTTACCATTATGAACTTAAGGGCCTTAATTTATGTTTACCAAAATTAAAAACCAATTATGTCATCTATTGCAAAGAAGTATTTCCACTAATTTGAAATGCCACGTATATCATTCCAAAACTCCCACAAGTCCTTGGTCCTGTTTCTGAACCTGTTATTTTGTTCCATTAATCTATATGTCTTATCTTGAATCAACACCTTGTTTCTTTTATCTCTAGAAATTTATAATAATTTTAGACACCAGTTAAAGCAGGTCCCACTTAATTGTTCTTTGTTTTCAATTTTTTTGCCTATATTTATGATTATTCCAGATGGGTATTACAGCTAGTGTTATATATTAATATGAGTATAGTTAACATCCTTATAATATTTAAGCTTTCTTTTTTTTTTAATTTTTTTATTGTTATGTTAATCCCCATACATTACATCATTAGTTTTAGATATAGTGTTCCATGATTCATTGTTTGTGCATAACACCCAGTGCTCCATGCAGAACGTGCCCTCCTCAATACCCATCACCAGGCTAACCCGTCCTCCCAACCCCCTCCCCTCTAGAAATATTTAAGCTTTCTACCTAGAAAATGTTCTTTCACACTATTTATACAAGGCTTTTATCTTTAGGAGATATTTTACATGTTTCCTCATATATGACCTGCGCATTTACTTTCTTTATGTTTTGATGCCTCTGTATGAATAGTGTATTTTCCCCACTATATTTTCTTACTAGTTTTGTATTACCATTTTGTCTAGAATTCAGCCATTCCACTAAACTATCATCTTAATTATAATGATTTATAACTGAATCTATTGACATTTCCTAATAGACAACCCTATTTGCTAGATAACTCATCTCCTATCCAGATCTGTTTCTTTATCTTATTTCTTTATCTCATCTAAAATTATTGACATAAATATTCAGAAAAGTAGTTGAATGATATATATCTATATCCCACCACCGTAATATTGTACTGGGTTGGAGGTGTCCACATGAATTTGTGTCCTTCTTAGAACCTTAGGATGTGACTTCATTTGGAAATAGGATGGCTGTAGATGGCTGCAGATGTAATTAGATAGGATGAGGTCATACAGGAATAGGGTGGGCCCTTCATCCACTAGGCATCCACTATCATATGAAGAGGAGGAGACACACTGATAGAGACTTGGGGGAAAACATATTATGATGGAGGCAGAGACTGTAGTGAAATAGCCCAGGGATGGTAAAGACAATGGGCAACCACCAAAAGCTAGAAGAAAATCATGGACCCATTCTCTCTCAAAGCCTCCAGGAGAGAATCCAGTCCTGCAGATAGCTTGAATTCATACTTCTAGCTTTCAGAGCTATGATAATAAATTTCTGCTGTTTTAAGCCACCTAATTTGTGTTATTTTGTTGGGGTTAACCCTAGAAAACTAATCCAAGTATTGACTATAAAAAAGACATCTTTAGGTTTCTAAAGATATTCTTTATCAAGTTAAGGAAATGTTCTTCTATTTCTCTTTTACATAAAGTTTTTGTCATGTTTGTTGAATATACTGACCTCTCAGTGGTGCAACTGATATGTTCTATTGTTATTTTCCCCTTTACTGTATTAATATTGTGACAGATTACAAAGGCTCAACAATTCTCCACCTTTCCCTGTAGGTACACCTCCTTAAAACATGCATTTGTAGCTCCGGCCAGTAAGAGAAATCGATTTCTTTAGCCTTTGAATTTCTACTGTCCATATGCCTTACTGTGTCCAGTAGACTGTGGCAAAAGCACTATTTTTCAATTCTAAGCCTAGATCTCAAAGAATTTGCATATTTCCATGCTTCTTCTTGAAATCTGTGAGGTGAGCAAGTCTGGGCTAGACTGATGAATGATGGATTTTGCCTAAACCCCAAACCACCCAACTACCCATTGAGTAAGTAAGGTTATCAACTGCTAGCTTACCACAAAAGCATGAATGTCAGCCAAGAAGAAGAAGATGTCAATGTCAGCCAAGCCTGGCCCAGAACAAGAACAATGCCCAGCTGACTCATAGACTCAAGAGAAATAATGGTTGTTGTTTAGCCACTAGGATTTGGAGTGATTTGTTATGCAGCAATAAAATAAATGTAAACTAATACATCTAATTAATATAAATGACTACAAAAATGTATGTTTATATAAACTATAAATAATATAAAAATACACTGATCTAAATATTTTATCAATAGATTTTAAAAAATTAAAGCATCCTTCTTATCTTATTAAAGAAATGGTCATACTATAGAATTATTATAAAACACTACTAGATTCAATTACTAATGTTTTATTTAGAATTTTCATCTATGTTCCAGGATAAAAGATCTTGTATTTCCAGTCACTGAAATACGTTAGTATGTTAAAATTCAAATAATAATGAAAATGATAAATGCATCCTTTATAAGTCAATAAAAGATACTGGTACAACTGTCAAACACAACATATTCTTTACCATTTGCTGAATCCTTATTATATGCAAGGGACTTTACTTCATTTTTCCACTCAATAATATATAAGATAAGATTATTAATCTCAAATTACTGCAAGGAAACTGAAGTTCAAATAAATTAAGTAGCTTGTCCAAGAACAAGATATTAGTAAGTGTTGCAATTAGGTTTAAACTCTTGTCTGAATAATCCCCAAACTTAATTTCTAGACCACTTTGAGGTGTTCAAGAACAAAGGAAGATCTGAGAAGGTAAAGCGGAATGGCTCTAAGTTAATGTCATAATTTCTCCTGAAAATCAAAACCCTTCCCCTATATTTTCAATACTCAAGGAGTAATACTACATTCCCTTTTCTCTAATTTGAAATCCATAATTACTGTGTATAAACATACTTAATATTCATTCTAATACTTAATTTAAATGAACTGTCACTATTAGTGTGGACTCATAAAAATGTGTTGAATTATAAGACACACTACCTAGATTTTTCCAAGTCTATACCTATAAATTGAATAACACTTGACATGAAAATAAAGTTGGTGAGTATAAACTTTCTACTAAAGCCAGTCAATATTCAAAATATTAATACATGATGCTGATAAAGCCATGAAGAATTAAATCTCAATGGGTTTAGTATGTAAAAAGATAAAATAATAAAAAATGTAAGGGATTGCTATTATTGATTATTAAAAACCATGGATAATCAATGCATACAGAATTCTCTGTTTTGAAAACAAGTAGAATATAGGTGACATCACAGGACCTATAGGTTGTAAACATATAAGTAGCATATGTTAGTGACAAAGAAGAGATTCAGGTTGTAAGTCCTATGTGAGAAGGCAGTGATTACTGTGGGCTAGGATATAGAAGAGGTACAATTTGAGCTGAATCTCTGAAAAAGTTAGAACTTAGAGAAGTAGAGCAAAGGCATGTAAGGATGTCTTGTCAGGGGAATGACATAAGTCAGAAATAACAAATATCTCTGATGCTCATCCTGTCCCCACTCTTGAGTCCATAGCACACATCACTAATGAACTGTGGCTTTGTCCTCTTCCTGAGTTTAGGGGCAGCCTCAGAATGCCCATCAAGATGCGGCTGCCAGTCAATTAAAGATGGACTACAGAGAACTTTTCTGTTCATCCATGGTGGCCAAACAAACTATTGTGGAGTATAACAGAGAAATAATAAGTAGACTTATTTGACTGAAACAGGAAGAATATAGGGAAAATTAATTGAAATGTTTGTAAGAACTATAATTGGTGGCTAGAAGTTTGGGTTTTTCTTGTGTACAATAGAGAATGATTAAAAACTCAAGGAAAGGGGTAAATGAAGGAGCAATTGAGGACAGGGAAACCAAAGGAGGATTATTATATTAATCTTGTAATGAGCATGTGACTAGAAGGGAAATAGCATTAATGAGAAAGAAAATGCAGAATAAAAAAAAAAAGAAAGCAATGAAAATGCAGAAGTAAAATGCATAATAAGGAAAGAATTGTCAGGGATTAAGATTAATTTAATATGGACAAAGGAATAGAAAGGTCATTAAATTTCTTGCTATGTCCAGGATTTATGATAAATAATTTAAATGTGTTTTCTCATTTGACCCTCATACCACTCAATGAGATAGGAATTTTTACCACTTCTATTTTATAAATGAAGAAACTGAGGCACATAGATACTAAGAAATTTGCTTTTTTTAAAACCCTAATTAAAACACCGAATCTTTTTAACTGGTATTGATTTCAGAATAATCTTAAATTTGCCTTTAATTCTCAATATAATTTTCCACAGCTCTGATTTCTCCATAGACATTTATAGACTCCTGCTTTGTGAATGCCTACAGTGGTTTCCTCTAAGAAAAGGACCTGGAATTTGTTCAATTTCAGATTTTACTCTCAAAAAAAAGTCAATTACACTTGGGGGAAATTACATTTGAATTTTAAAATACAGCATGTGGTCACAGTTGGATATATTTGTAGTATATTCTTGTCATCTACATTTTTAAATTCATTATATCTTTGTTGTTTAAATTTTGTTCTTCCTTATTAGGCCAGAAGCTCATAAACTAAAGCTAAAATATTTTGTATGCTTACTAAGTGCCAGGTACTGGGCTAAACACTTTGCATTTATAATCTCTCTTGGGCCTCACATACTTTACTGAGATGAATAGACATAGTAGCTGTCCTTATTTAAAGAAACTGACACCTAGAGTGTTTAAATAACTTACCTAGGGTGAAGTAGCAAAGCCAAGAGTAAAATTTAGATCTCTATGACAGTAAAGCACAAAGCCTTAAGCTGTACCATCAGACTGTTTCAGGGAAATAAATTCTATCTTCCTTCACAAAATTATACTGTGCCAAATATACACTTAGAGCACACTGAGTGCTTAATTAATTTTGACAAATCTACCTCTTCTTAAAACCAGAGGCTTTAAGTAAACACTAAGAAACCCAACATTTAGTGAGGAATTATTATATATTCCAGGCTCTCTGATAAGACTCTAGACATGTGATAACATCCATTCTGTCTTTTATCATTTTCAGATATCATTAGGTATTTAGCATTGTCCTAAGTGCCAGGAAGGCAGCAGAGAATAAAACAGACAAAGTCCATGATCTCTCATGGAGAAAGGGAGGTAGATACACCCACATACAGAAGCAGCCCTTGCTGCACGCTGTTGCGACATACGTAACTTCCAGATACCAACGTCTAGTTAAATAGCACCAGAGTCACAATAAAATGGTTCAAATTTCAGTTACAGTTAGAGTTGGGGTGAGAGTTACAGTAAGTAAACTCATAAAATACAGACTTCACTGCTACCTCCTCAGCCCACAAATTACTACATAAATAATAGATGTGCAGATGTGTAGCTAATCACACCACTTCTTTCGGTGTTTGTCAGTGATTGATCACTGCACATTTTATATTCATTTCATGCACAAAGAGCAAGATGTGGTTATCTGACAGTATCTGATAGGAAAGGTGTTGCCCCCTTTATCCCAGTGATAAATCCATGTGACCGTGCACAGACAACAATGGAAAAATCAAAAGAGCACATTGGCCAGCAAAGTTGAAAATGTAGCAAAGAAATGAAAGTGGGTTTGGCTGACAGGAAGAGTCATCTCTACAGCAGTCATACAAATATCCCCTGAGTTAGGTTAACACTCCCCTTCCCCATTTTACCTGTGAGTAAACTAGGACGAAGAAACAGTGCAGTACGAGTCATGGTTATGCTGATACAAGTGCCTGAGCTTGAAATCGGACTCGTATTTATCCGAATTTCATTTTTCACTATACTGTGCACTTTTCTCAAAGAATATTTATACATGTGAAGGTTGAATGCATTTTTAATTTGGCAGTTCTCTTCAATAGCTTGAGTTGATAGGCTATAGTGTAGCTAAAATCATTCATATCAAAGTTTTGCAGATTGAGAGGCCTACACTGCACTATTACAATGGCTTTTCAGTATGAAAAGTATTTTCCAGTATTTACGTCTATTGGCGGCTCATTGCTGACAACAATCCAGGTTTTCCGTAGTCTATTTTAATGGCCAAATATTGGCATGCTACCGTAGGATAAAAAGGGTATTTATTAAGCTAACACATGTCCCAGAGTTTTTCATTTAGAAAGAAAGGAAAGTCGTGTAGAAATACAACTTCACAAAAGAGAGTGACTGTGGATAGCAGTGCAAGCACACTGAGAAATGTGGATGGAGATGCACTATGATTTTAGAATACTGCTTTTTCCTGGTGGGAAAATTAAATTCTGATCAAGATCTCTAAATGTAGGGAACAAAAAATTGGTCTTTAATTTCTTTGCATTTAATGGTTTTTAATTCCCTTGCATTTAAAAGTCTTTGGCAATCAAGCAATCATCAAAACACTTCAGCAACTTCCTAACTAGGAAACTTAACACCTACTTAGGCTATTGTTAGCTTCAGTAGTTCAAAGAATGCAAAGTCAATAGCAATTAGGAAAGAAAACCTTTGAGAAAGGAAAAGATAGCTATAAAACACCTAATTGTTTCTCTTAAAACCTACTCCCTTGGTACCTCCAAATGCTAATGAAATGTCATTTCACCATGACAAGTAGCACACAGGTCTTTCTCTTCTTGGGTAGGAAAAAAAGGCATACTGTGACAATGTATGTAATACCCTTCATTATTAAAACTTGCATTATTCTAATGTTACTCACTTATAATTAATGTGTAAGTGATTCTAGAAGCTTAACCCCTATCCCCTATTTGTTGCTTAGCAACAATCAAGCTGAGTGAAACACTGTTAGGGTATAGACTATGAATCACCACAGGGAAAGTTGCTTGGAATTACTGAGTTGGGATTGCTCTCTCTGGAGTCTCTTAAGCATTGTCTCTGTGTAATTTAGTTGAAGCAAACTTGCTTTGCTAGCAGGAAATCCTGTATAAATAAATCTGCGCCCATGTGAAAACAGCCCTATTGTAGACTTTTTACTACAACAAACATGACAATTATTTTTCAAGAACACACTGAATTCCACTGATTCTAGGAATTTTTTTGCTTAAAAATAAAAAGAAGTGTTAATTGTTCTTTCCCGCGCAAATGCAATCATTTTGTTCTTTCTTAGATTCTCAGCAGAATCAGCAGGTGTATATGGTCACAGGAGCATTCCTGTATCTACATATGCAAAGTGAAGTCAGGGATTGTTATAAACTAAATGTGTGTGTCCCCTAGCATTCACGTGTTAAAATCGTATCCCCAGTGTGATGGTATTTAGAGATTGGGTCTTTGGGAGGTGATTAGCTCATGAGGGTAGAGACCTCATGAATGGGATTAGTGATCCTAGAGAATTCACTTACTTGCCCCTTCTGCCATGTGAGGACACCTATGAACCAGAACCTGGGCCTCCACTAGACACTAAATGTGGCAGCACCTCCCAGCTTCCAGAACTATGAGAAATAAACCACCTAGTCTATGGTACTTTGTTACAGCAGCCCAAACTAAGACAGGGATGGAGCCAGTTATCTAAAAAGTTTAGGCCCAAATCTCTTGAAATGAAACACAAAGAAAACACAGGCAAAGGTATGGGGGGTTATTATGCTAAAATTGTCCAAATAATCGTATGGAATATGTACACTACTTTCATGACTATTTGAGTGAGACCTTATCAACTCAAATGCTACCTTTGGCAGCCTACAGGTCAGGTAGAGAACTCTGATCTGAGTGGAGACTAAAGCCAAATACCTATAAGGTTATACGAGTCTCATTCTCTCTCTCTTTCATACTAACTTAATAGTATTTATAAAATTACACTAAAGTCTTCCGTCAGATATAAAACTGTAATATCAAGATTATTTTGGTCCTTATCCAATGTTGAAAAAGTGATGTTATAATCATCTCTCAACATTTATCTAGAGTGCTGCTAAAACATCAGGAATGAAGATGTTCTTTATTCTCTCTTGGTATCATTTGAGAGTATGACACTCCCTCTTAATAATGAAGCTCCATATAGAAATAACCCATAATGGAGGAGATTTTAAATATGTGGCTCTGAAGACTTTGTATATGTGCATATCCAATTATGTAACTAAAACTAATCCTGCATTTAAATCAACCTTATTAATTAAAGATCTGAAGGAAATCTAGAATAGGTGCAACCAAATAGAAAGAGCTGTCAATATGTTTCTAATACTGTCCATTGGAGAGTGCCTGATTGCTTTGGATATTTGAATTTACTCTGTCAGGTGTAATCATCAAGGGGAAAAGGAGATACCAAGCTCTCAAAACCTAATCAAATTAACCATCAATCAATTACTTAGCTTTCTCTGTCCTAATTACCTAATCATGTCAAACAAGCTTTTCATTACAATTTGACTTCACATGTGAATTGGTTTTCTGAAGAAAAGAGTGTTGTAGAAAACTGATATGATAATATATTATTTGTCATTTTGAAATTTTCATATATATATATGAAATATACATAACTTTTGTTGATTCCTCACCTAGGTTATCATTTAAGCTTGATTATCTTATGTCAGGAATATGAACGTAATTGCTTCTGAATACAGACTTAACCAAATTCATACTGCCAAATATAATTGTATCTCAATCTTGGTGAGCGTTAGATTCATCATGGGAATTTTATGAAGTAAACACTCAGTGGAAGCCCCTCCAGAGATTCTGATTAATGAGGTCTGAAATGATGCATCTCTACTTTAACTAGAGATTCATTTCTGGCATAATGGAGTGAGTAGATCAACACACCCTTTCTCCAATAATCCAACTAAACCCAAAGCATGAAAAAAATAAGGAAATAATAACAACTACAGGGGAGATAAGTGAACTAGAAAACAGAAAACAAAAGAAAAAGATCAATGAAATAAAATTTGTTTCTTTGAAAATATCAACAAAATTGTCCAAGAAAATAAGAGAAAAGATACGAATTACTAAAATCAGTAATAAAAGATGAAACATCACTATTGGACTACAGATATTAAAAATATGTTTCTTTCTTTTCTCTCTTTTCTTTTCCTTTCTTTTTTTTCTTTCTGCTTTTTTTTTTCTCTCTCTCAGGGTGGTGGGATCAAACCCCGTGGCCAGCTCCATGCTCAGTGGGGAGTCTGCTTCTCTCCCTCTCTCTCCCTCTGCTGATGCCCCTCCTCACCCTCTCTCTCTCTGTCAAATAAATAAATAAATCCTTAAAAAACAAGCCTCTTAATTGTGCCACTATGTCATTGTTCATTCAGTTCTTTTTCAAACACTTGGAATAATATTTTTAAATGTAAATTAGATTATAACATCATTGTTCTTAAAACATAAAAACTGTTTTCCATTAATACTTAGAATAGAATCTACTGTGACTTAAAAGGCCTGGCTTTGGCCTGGAGGCTGATGCCACTTCCGTCTCATTGCCTGACACCTTCTCCTTATCGACAGTGTTTCATATGTTCTGCCTCAGAAAGTGCTCATCTCCAGATCTTTGCATAGATTGCATATCACATCAGATCTTTGTCTGAATATCATTTTGTTTGTTTGTTTGTTTGTTTGGAAGAGGCATTCGATCAAAATTGCCTCTACAATAACCTCAGTATATGTCCACTTCAGTTCCTTACTTTGCTTTTGTTTTCTTCATAGCCTTATTCACTCCCTGAAATTTTATTATTTATTTAGTTGTTACCCTTTTATTGTCTGTTATTCATTATAAAGGAAGCAACAGGGATAGGAATGTGTCAATCTTCAGGAATATTCACAACAAAATCATCAAGTTCCTCATTTTTATCTCTTCATTGATAAGAAATGTGTTTAAATTTCAACTTCTTCTTGGGCCAATTTTAGCATATTTACATTTTACTTTGAAATAATTTATTTTCTCTAGAAGTTTAAATTCTTCATTGTTTCATAGGTTTTATAATTCATTTTAATTTCTTCTATACTGTTATATTTCCAAACTCATTCCTAAACCTTTATAGGTTTCTTATTTTTTAAATCAGTCACTATATAAATTTTGTTGTTTTTGTTTTCTAAGAACTGATTTCAGAATGTATCTATTCTTCGATTTTTCCTGTGAGTTTTCTAATTCTCCTATAGTTTTGATTCACTTTATTGTTTCCCTAAATCTATTTTTTTTAAAGATTGTATTTATTTATTTGAGAGAGAGAGAGCGCGGGTGGGGGAGAGGCAGAAGAAGAGGGAGAGGGACAAGCAGACTCCACACTCAGCGAGGAGCCCAATCCAGGGCTAGCTCTCATGGCCCTGAGATTTTGACCTAAGCTGAAATCAAGAGTCAGAGCTACTGAGCCACCCAGGCACCCCTCCCTAAATCTTTAAAATGAGTAATTTAGTCCTTGAATAGCAATGTTTTTCTTTAGCAATGGAGGTATTTAAATTATTTATTTTCTTCAGAATAATGTTGTAGCTTTGTCTTACACATTTTAGTGTAAAGTGCTATGCTTTTGTTGCTCTTTAGATAGTTTAAAAAATTATTTTGTTTTCATTTTTGTTCCAGAGAATAGTTATAAAAATATTTCTTAATTTGCAATCAGTTAAGACTTTTGTATTTCATTTAATATATATATGAAACATTTCTCTCTTGTCAAAATGTTAGTAGGAATTCTGGAGTTCAGGAGCATTTGACTAGGAGGCCAAAGATCTAATATCTAACTGAAAATTCTGACTTGTGCAAAATACCTACTTTATCTAAGAGTGGTTTTCTCAGATTTATATGAAGTGGTTAAAGTAGATGACATTGAAGTTTCTAATTATAAATTTATCTTATTATATATATTTTTATCCTCTGTCCCCACATACACACAGCCTGCACACTTTATTTTATTAAACATTTTGACCTTTGAAATGATAGGAAATAATAACTTCTTGCATCTTAGAATTTATTTTTATAGATTAAAAACAATATTAGCTTACAAACAATCACTTGTTTCTTTTTTTTGAAGACAAGAGTCAAAAGAATTTAAGGTATCGTGAAAGACAAAATAAAAAATACTCCACAATAAATATACCTAAATCTCACTGATAATTTGTAGAGATTTTGGAAAAAGCCCATGAACCTCAGGGACCTCTTATATATTCTATTAAAAACTTCAGCATACTTTTTCTTTAAAGATATATTGTAATGATTTCCCTACTGTTCAGAAATATTGCACATAGTTTTATTTTCCTTAATGGTTCAAATAATAATTGCCAGACACATCTCTTCAAAGAAATTCTGACGTTTTGTGATTCATACCTTCACTCCATGGATTCTAATAGACCCTTTCCTTCGAATCTTTATTATTCAAATAACCATAGTCTCATTTTGTCCACTAACAGGTGTATTAGTATACAAATAGGGCCATAACTTAAGGGCATAGTTTCCTTATATTTAGAAACATTTCAAGTGTCTGTGATCATTTTAGTAGTATTTTATAGGCTTTCTTTTGTTTGACTTTATTATCATTCACTAATTTCCTTTCTGAAAACATATTTGGATTCCAATCCAATGATTTCCCTCTGGCTTATTCTTCTGCTGCAAGCCTCATAGGCAATTAACTTTCCTTGCATGATTGCCTACTTGGCCTCCCCTACCAGCATTGGGAAGCATCGGGAGAGCAATTTTCGTGTGAATATTTTTTCAACCTACTCAAATTTCTCCTTCCCAATGATTGCAGTCAAGAATTGCCACTCATTTCTGAGAGATTGATCTCCTCACCTTTTCAATCTCTAGCTAACTAGCTGGGATAGAAATTCTGTTTCCCTCCAGGGTAAATTTTTTGTTAGAAGAAATTTTATGTAGTTCTGACATTACCATTGGTTTTAAAACTTTGTAGTTGGTTCTAGGCTAGTTTAACAACAACCAATTGATAGTATGTCAGGGTGGTCACACCTGAGGAATGGGTACCACCAGGTATCCAAGGCCAAGTGAGGGTAAAAAGAGAATGAACTGTGGAAAGGAATTTCAGGAAATAGTGACTCGGGGCCTATAATTCTGCTCAATATAGTTATTAAAAAGCCTGAAATTCTCTTCAACCAAACATATACAATTTAAAATCTGAGGGACCAATTTCCTAGAACATAGGTGGGACTGCCTTACAAAAGCCAGGTGATATTACTTCACTGGAAGTCTTGTGGCTCTTGTATTGTCTGTATGTCAACTTCTATTAAACATATTCCAGCACAAAAGATGTGGCATATGTGTGTACACAACACTAAGATGATTTTGACAGTGCATGAAGTACCTTAAGCAGTCATTGATACTCTAAAAAGTATTATTTAACATTTCTGATATCATTGTGGAAATCTATGCCAGAGAGTTTGTTAATGCGCAAGAGGATGTTAGAAGCAATACTTTTATTGGTGAAATAGTGATGTTCAAACAAAAGTGTTTGATTAGGAAGATAGTGCAAGTCTCATTTTCTTAATATTGGGTGTAAGAATTTGGCAAGCAGGGCATGCAGTTCTTGAGTTTCTATAACTTTGTTGGTCCTTGGGCTACATTGTTTTAATGGTCCCAATTTTTCACCTTTCCCTATGTCTACATTTTTTACCATCTGACTTTGCTGTTTCTCTAACTAAAGAGGAGTATATTTCTCTAACCCTTCATTACTGATTTGGCCATGCCTTACTTTAGCTGGTAGAATATGTGTGAGTCCCATAACCACAGGCTTAAAAAGCACTTGGGCAGTTAGGCTTGCCCACTTTGCCTCTACTGTTTCCATAAGATGAGCGCTTCCCCCAGGTAACTACTTCTTTAGTATCTTGGTCCCCAGACCAAATTATATCTTAGCAAAGAGCCAAGTCCAGCCAGGGCTTAAAGCAGAGCCATCCAGCCAAGCCCCTCACCTCCACCTGCCAATATAAAAAGCTTGAATTAAGTATATATTTTTTAGTTTCTTTATGCCATTCAGATTTCATGTCTATTATGTAGTGTTATTATAGTAACTGCAAGCTAAAACATTCCTACATCCAAATGCACAGGGAACATATACTTGACCTCACTATAAGGTTGGCCAGTTTTGTCTTGAAGAATCTATACATCCACCTTGGACTTAAGTCTTCATACAAATTTCCAGTGAAAATATTGAAGGGAGAGAGCTACCGAATAGGTCATAAGACTGTTTTGTGCTTTCTTGCTATTAAATCTTTGTACATTAAGCAGTATTTGCCTTCTTTGATACCTACCACTTGGTACTAAGGATATGAAGGAGAAGAAATACATTCCTACCTCCTTTTAAACTCCAGAGACTGAATATTTATCTAGCAATCACTGACATTTGCTGAATGGGCAAAAGGACTCATTTGCAACAATGAAGAAGAACAGTAATGCTCAGTTCTAAAAACCATAGACTTTTTATCAGGGAAAATTTCATGTCCACTTCATGGGAAGATGTCCCAGCTTTACACAGCTATAGTCTTCCAGTGCCTGTACACACAAGGACTCCTACCTGTAGGGAAGAGATGCCTTTTTCTTTTTTTGGTTACCCCCTTCCTCAAATGAAAGAAGGGGCACATGCACTCCATGTTCATAGCAGCAATGTCCACAATAGCCAAACTGTGGAAGGAACTGAGATGCCCTACAACAGACGAATGGATAAAGAAGATGTGGTTCATATATACAATGGAATATTAATCAGCCATCAGAAAGGATGAATACCCACCATTTGCCTCAACATGGATGGAACTGGAAGGGATTATGCTAAGTGAAGTAAGTCAAGCAGAGAAAGACAATTATCATATGGTTTCACTCATATGTGGAACATAAGCAATAGCACAGAGGAACACAGGGGAAGGGTGGGAAATCTGAAGGGGGAGAAATCGGAGAGGGAGATGAACCATAAGAGACTATGGACCATGGGAAACATGAGGGTTTCGGGGGGGGTGGGTAACAGTGTGATGGGTACTAAGGACGGCACATGTTGTGATGAGCACTGGGTGTTATACGTAACTAATGAATCATTGAACACTACATCAAAAACTAATGATGTATATAAAGTTGCTAACTGAACATAATAAAAAAAAGAAAGAACATTTCTGAATTGTCAGCTAACAGTCCTAACGTAGGATTATATTTTCAATGTAAGCTATAGCCAGATATGTTTGAACGTTTTACACTGTCTTAATTTATGATTCATGGATTCCTACAATTATGGTAAGTTTTGCCAGCCTTTTTCATATATATAATGTTTTTCTCACTTCTTGAATTCATTCTGCATTTGTTTATGCCCTGTCCTTCTTTGCTCACATGCTGAATTTACATCACCTGCCGTTTTCAACCCTTGGAACCATAATTCAAGTTAGAAATTACTATCTACACTTGATCTACAGATGTCTTCAGTCATTCAATCTATGCTTTAAATCCTCTAATTCCCAAAACTCAATTAATTTTAATTCATCTGATTTCTAAGATAAATTTCAGACAGCTATTTCAAAAAGAAAAAGGAAAATTCTTTAAAAATAATCGCACATTAAAAGAAACTATTAAGTACAAATCTACCCTATAAGCACAAAATAAATAAGTTTACTTGTGATAGGAAAGAAAAGTTTGCTGCCCTTGACTTGGATGTTGCTTGACGTGAGGTAGTAAACTTTAGTTTAGTGATAGTAAAAATCAACAATTTTAATCCACATATCTTGAAGCTGGAAGGAACCTTTCTAGGAGGATCAAAGAATCACAAATTCTAATTGAAGGAAAAAGAGTGTGTGTATGGGAGGAAAAATAAGGATCTTTTCATTATACCTATGTTATTTGGAATATAATGAATCTATCAGCTTCCAAATATTTGAACACTAATCTGAAGACTGACATCATGAAATTATCAGTGCATGAAGTATCAGAATTAGATATTTTGTCCTGTATCTAGTCAATTTATCTATAAATGTCATATTTATATTTTGTTTGTTTTGCTCTTTTGTAAATAATGATCCTGGTCATCTGAAATGTGTTAGGTAAATGTAGATGATAGGCCTGGTTACAAAGTTGGCATTTGCAACCATGACAATTATGACATGTTGAATTTGAAGAGAGTTATTTAGAAGTGCAGATGTCACCAGAAAAAAATCCAACTGGCCAGGTTTTGGGAAGCATCCCTGCACAACACTGCCTAGGTAAACTCACCATGATCTGGAGGCTAACTTTAGTTGTGAAGGTCAAGACACACAAATTTGTTCAATCAGGGAATGAGTGGACTGTAGTGAATTGACTTTGACAATTATATAACTTATAATTTATTGTGAATATTCTAGATATTGCATAGGGTGCCAAATATTTATTTAATTAGTAAATAAATAACAAAGAAGGTCAATGATGAGAATGTGGGATTAGGCTCTGACTGGAGACACTAAAGTAGAATTGCTGGATAACAGTTCCTGAGAACACATTTTAAAAGACTGAAGGTCTTTTTTTGCTGCCTGAAATTCAATTTGTACCATGAAAATAGAACTTCTGCAAGTAATCATGAGTGGAAGGACAAAGGACCTTTCCTGAGTATGGAAGATTCACATCTGACCAGGACTATTTGCCTGTGGACTTAATTCATGTAGAGAATTAAGCTCTATTTTATTTAAATCACCGATATTTTGGGTTTTCTTTTTCCTTCAACCCACCCTTAATCTAAATGATACACTCTTTAATTATCAAATAATATGTATTCATTTGCATAACCTTGGTTTGATTCTTATTTTGGAATACCAATGGAAAACAATGTTGACATTTCAGGCATCACAATTTGGGGACTCAATATCCAAATTCCCTAAAAAGTAAGGCAGAAATAACTAAAGGAGAAAAATGACTTTTTTTTTTTTTTCCCCTGCCAGGACTGATCATCTACTACAGAACATAGTTATGGTCACCAAAATAACACACTCTCATCAGTAATAATAACTTTTGCACAGGTAGGACAATTTGTAAGTTGTTCTTAACTCCCAAGACCTATTTTGTCACTTTATCTTTCTCTGTGATCTATGACAGCACCGGGAATGGCCAGCAATCCCTGGACCGACGAATGAAAGATTACTCAAAACTTTGCCGTGAAAGAGAGGAGAAGGCAAGGGGGTCAACGCTCAGAGACGAAGACCCTTTGCTCTTCTTTGCTCCTGCTTTTATTGGGCCTTCAGGGTTATCACAAATCCTTATCACTGGTTCTCAAGCACATGATGTGACAAGGGGTCTTACTGAAACTGAGAGGATTTACGGGAAAGATAAAATATGCTAATCTGCGTGTTCTACTAAACATAGCCTAAGGGAAAATGCATACATCTCTTAGATCACAGGGTGGCTGTTGGGCTAAGAGAGCTTGGGGAAGGTAACTCCCCATGGCATTCCAACAGCAGAGTGATCGCTCCACAGAGTGGACCCTGCATTCCAAAGGCCCACACCCTTCTCCAAAACCCTCACCTGCCCCCAGCCGCTCTGTGTTACATTTTAGCAAGCCAGGTATTATGGCTTATTTTATGCCCTACATTAACCCCAACATGACAACCTGTTGATTGATTTATATGCCCTCAGTTATGTACACAGCATGCCCCCGACACACACATGCACATCTATGCACACATATAGACACATACCCACTCCATGTACACACACACACAAAGATGAAAATTTAAAGTACTTGCAATTTTGCCAGATAATTGTAAAATAACATTGTATAAAATCTTAAAGACATTAAATATTCACTCGGCAGTGAGTTTCCCACAATCAGAGCAATTTGAACATTGCTAAAAGTTTAGGTAAAGTATGGGTAAGTAGAAAGGAAAGAAATTGATAATTAATAAAAATGTTATAAAGAAGTAAAAGGACTAAAGAGAGTGAAAATTTTGTTTAAGCAAGTGTGAAAAACCACTGCTTTGTTTGGCTGAGTATAGATGTACCTAATATGGCCAGAAATCTGAATGTATGATTTCTCTAGAAGCCATGTGCTACCATTTCAATATTCTGAGAACTATCTTTAAAATTAACCAATATTTTCTAGAGGATATTTAGCAAACTAGAGGTCTTTGTAAGATACTCTTTACCAAAAAAAAAAAAAAAAAAAAAGAATTAAATGATCAAATAAATTTTTTCTGTCCAATAGCATTTGCTCTTTACAAAAGCACTTTGTTTTTCAATTTTGAGCTCTTCATTTGTAAGCATTGACCATTATGGATCTAGGGGCTGACCATTATAATATTCTACACCCAGGGCATGTCCCAAACTAAGCCCATTGTGTGCTTCCTTCTTTTATTCTTTTAATTGGAAAAAAAAAAAATGTAAAATGGAGCAATCTCCCTCTCTCTGTCTCTCTCTCTCTCTTTTTGGCAAAGCCCTGAGATACTAGTTTGGAAATGTTAGTGGAATGTTCTATGACATAGAGAAAAAGCCAGTCTAAAAAGAGTAAAGAATAAAATAAAACTGATAGAAGCAGAAAAAGGATATGGAAAAAATCTTGACAATATCACTCTCCTTGGTTCCATGTCTGCTTTGAACTGCTGCTTACTTTTGCCATGCATTTCTGTAGTTTGGTATCCATAAATTGTCTTCCCCCCCCACTAAACTCATTCCACCTGGAGTTCCCTCACTTACAACCAAAATAAAGCTGATTAATTCAAACTATAGACTGCTCTCATCTGTTGAAGATGAGCAGTGCATATTAGCATATACAAAATTCTAAATTGCTTAGGCTGTTTAATTTAACACAACATTTCTCCAAAATTGTAAAAAAAGAAAAACTCTGTTATTTGTTAGAATGATGGCTCCAAATTCATACATACCCTTCCTTTTGTGGTGAGCTAAACTACACCATGGATGACCTTTGGGAGCTCTTTTTGTTCCTCTATTCTTAGAAGGGATGAAAAATATACTTCATCTTGAATACCAATTCTGATGGACTGGGAGTGACTGTCTGAATGTTGTATTGGGAAGGATGCTGATGCAGAACACGGTTTAGAGAAAAGCAGTGCCATTCAATTAGCAGTATCTGGCATGGGGATTATCATGTAGAATAATAGGGCAGGTAACACAAAATTGCCCTTTTTAACAAGTAAGGTAGCTCCATATGCTGACCTTTTCCCCTCCGGCATGAAAAGATGGATCTAGGAAAAAGTAAGTAGAATTGTCTCAAGAAGCGCTTGCAATGCTTTTTTTTTTTTTTTTTTTTTTTCGGAATGACCTTAGGTTCTGTTGCACCTTCAAAGTGAGGGAGCTCTTTTGTGTTGGGACAAGCTCAAGTTCTTTGTATTATACCAACAGAACAGATCCATGAGAGATGGAGGGAAGGCTAAGGAAAAGACCTCCCAAATGGCACTGAATAAAAAGCAACAGCATTTAACAATCTTTTTTTTTTTTTCTTCTAGAAATGTATATAGTACTGTCTCTTTGACTCATATAAGCTCTCCTTTGTTGAGGATATTCAGTGAGGCACATTCTGATCCTTTGCAAGGGCTTTCTATTGCCCAAACCAAAGGACAAGGAGGTCTGGTGCTGCAGCCTATAAAGATCAGCCACTCAGACACAGAGATGCTGTTAGGAGAGTGGATCTGAAGGAGTAGATGGAAAACATCCAGCACAGGCACCAAGGGTCATTAGCGGAGCCAGAAATGTGAAACAATAGAAACAAGTATTAATAACACCTTTCTCTCTGAGCCAACAAAGTGGAACCAAGAAAGGTTGTAGGCATAATGTTAGAACTCCCTTCTTTATAAATGGAAAGAGTTAACGTGACCAGGTTTCAGAAATACTGCAGTAGGCAAAGCATCACTCACTGTCAGAAGGTAGGGTTGAACCAGGAACAGTGGAACTTGAAAATGGATTCAGAACTAAAGGGAAATGTATGGTAGCAAGAATGGAGTTTAGTTTAGGCAGCAGTTTACATAATTCTAAAGAGATATAGACAGAAACCAAGAAGTTTTTTTTTTTGCTTTGTTTTGTCCCATTGTTTATTTTACATTGACAGCCATTACAAGTAATTTGCAAATGTTAACTTATTTAATCCATTTAACCCTATTACATCAATGCTATTCTTCCTTTTAGGATAGAAGCAAATCCAGTGCAAGAGCAGTTCCTGAGCTTAAAAGAAAAGACAAGTTAAGTGAGCACTCTTCACTGACAGGCGGCCTAACAAAATCCTATTCTCCCTAATAAGGGGGACAGACCACCACAGGTAGAAGGACACCATCTCCATCTTACAAATGGCTGCAAAGACAGTGAGATGTTAAATATTTCCTTGACAATATTCACTTGGATAACGAAGCTCAGACAATCGATATTTTTTTTCAAGATTTTATTTATTTATTTGACAGAGAAAAAGAGAGAAAGAAAGAGAGCACAAGCAGGGGGAGTGGCAGGCAGAGGGAGAGGGAGATGCGGGGCTTGATCCCAGGACCCAGGGATGACCTGAGCCGAAGACAGAAGCTTAACCGACTGAGCCACCTAGGCACCCCCAGACAAGCTAAATTTTCATTAAGTATATTATTTTATTATTATTGCCATCTCCTCCTCCCATGACTTCTTCCATCCAGTCTCTATTTCCAAAACAAAAATTGAGTTAACAAAAGAAGTCAGAGTAGCCAAGTTTGACTGGGCACTTTAGATGCTAATTCCTGGGTGACTCCCCAAGTCTATACAACTCTGCTTTTCTGCAGTTCTACTGCCAGTGGCTACCTGTTTCAGGGGCAGTCTCTGAGAATACCTCCTCCATGCTTTTCTTTATACTATTTCTATCACCTGGATTGTCTGGATTGTCCTCTCTCCCTATCTCCATTCTGTTAAAATTCTAGTTTTGAGAGCCAACAAAAGTCCTACATGCTTCATGAACACGGTTTTTCCTCATCATCCTTAGCCATAAATAATATTTCTACTTATTGAGATGTTTCTCCAGTTGTGGTCCACAGACCAATCATTACAATCACTTGGAGATTTAATTAACATTGCAAATTCTAGGTCCTGGAAGGGGGGGAATACGAATCTGCATAATGTCCAAAGTCCCAGAAATTCCGATACTCAAAGTATAAGAAACAGCATTCATTCTAAATTAGTACAGAGATTGTCTTCTTTCTTTCTTGTGGCACTCATTAATTTCTGTCATGTGTTAAAGTTATTTTGTGTCCATTATTATATTGTGAGTACTTCACAGCCATGGACCATGCCTTCATGTTTGTGTCCTTAACAATATCTGGCATGTTGCTCTTTATTAGATAGGTGTTTAATAAATCTTTGTTTTATTTTCATGATTTTCTGGGAAGAAAGCGTTTTATTTCAGAAATAATTGCATTGTTCTAATCAACAATTTATAATAACTCATTTATTTTTAATAGATAGATGCATAGATATGCATAGACAGATATAGATATACCATGTTCTGTGTATATTTACAACTGTACTTCCTTATCAGCATTAACAATTAAGCATATGGTTTAAAAGTCACAATTCAGGGGCGCCTGGGTGGCTCAGTTGTTAAGCGTCTGCCTTCGGCTCAGGTCATGGTCCCAGGGTCTTGGGATCGAGCCCCGCATCGGGCTCCCTGCTCAGCGGGAAGCCTGCTTCTCCCCCTCTCCCACTCCCCCTGCTTGTGTTCCCTCTCTCTCTGTGTCTCTCTCTGTCAAATAAATAAGTAAAAAATCTTTAAAAAAAAAAAAAAAAAAAAAAAAAGTCACAATTCAGATATTTATACAACTGGACTCAGCAAACTCAGAGTGATAAAATGTAAAAATAAAAGATTCAAGAAAAGTCCAAGATATCCCATGAGCTAAACAGAGATGTTGCCTCAATGACAGGAAAAGCTCCAAGGAATATGTCCCCAATCTTTAATCCCATGCTTCCCCTCAGATCCTTTAAAGAAGAATCCAAGTGGGTTGTCCGCCTCCTTTTGAAATTATATCTGCTTCAGGCAAAGCTGGCCTCAAAGGGACCAATTACAGTGAAAACAGGGTGGTTACTTCCTTTTAAATTCCCTTGGTTCAGTAAAGTTGGCTCCCCTTTCTCAGGCCTTCCAGAGGTTCTTCTCAGGACTAAAACCCCAGTTGGGCCGAACAAGCTTTTTCCCTTATAATTCCCTGTAGTACCTCACTTAGTCCTCCCTGTACCATAGCCAGGACCTTTAATAAATTGTGTTAATAAAGTTGATGATAAAATAATCATCTTCTTGTTTGTACTCCATAATGTTCAAGTTCATTTCATGGACGGTTTAACTTTATAAAAGCGACATATTTCAAGCAGCAAGGATTTAACTCTGAATTTTCAGAAAGGTTAATATCTGTCTAGTTATCTAGAAAGTTTCACATGAAGATCAATTAATCTAGTTTTTTTTTTCTTTAAAACTAGGCTTTCCTGTCTTTGGGGAGACTGAGTATCTTGAAAGTCAGTCAGAAAGGTTTTTATTAAATAGCTCTACAGTGTAGCAACTTTCACTCTGAAAACCTTAGCCAGACATATTACTACAGAGGAGACCTCAGGCAATTAAATCAAAGAAACCCAGGGCACACGCCCATTATCCATGTTTCAACAGCTCTCTTTGTGACAGGTACAACTGAGGTGAAACTCTCTTTTGTAACTCTTCTTAAACTTGACATGGTTCTGTGAAGTCTGTTACAGAGCAATTAAAAACAGAATCCAATCATACAATTCAACTCTATCTTAAAGCTGCAGCCTGTTCAGCTAAGACAGGTGAGACTTTTAAATAAGGAAAGAAAAGGGTTTATATAATATCTTTTCTATACCATTTTCCATTAACTATGAATTTGTGTACACTGTAGAATAACATTCAGATACCTATAATACCATATTACATTTTTGCTATACAGTCTTATTGCTACAAGTTCAATGTGTCAAGTACTTAAATGTAAGATTAAAGAAAATTTAAATTACATTTAGATACATATATTTTAAAATTATAGCTATTCTCAGGTAATGCAAAATTTGATTGGTTCCCATTCCAGTTACTCTAACAGGAGCTGGGACAAGTTCTATGTTAATGAATCATAACATTTTTTATTTCTTTGGGGACTAGAAATATACTAAGAAAAAGAAGAAAACCTATTATTTGTTATATTATCAATCTTACAAAGAGAACTGGATGAGGGTAGTGTTCTTTAATTTGAGTCTTTACTGTGGCTGCTCAGAAGCATAAAACTTTGGGTGACAGGGGAAATGACAACAGATGGGGAGGGGACTATTTTGAGTGTGCATTATGTGCCAGAAACTTCATAAATGTTGTTGATTAACATTGCTAATAACCTCCCAACTACTTCTGCATCAGAAAACATCTGCATGTGGTCAAGTCAGTAAAACTCAGTTCTGCTCCTCATTGTTGTCAGATATAAAATGAAGTGTCTGGACAGCTGATCAGTAAAACATTTAAACATTTCTTATTTAATTCTTACCTCTATCTATGGACCCTGAAGCAAGAGAAGAAAGTGAAACACTGCGGGACAAGTAGTCCTGAAGTTTGGGTTATTCAGGAGGCATTTGCTAGACTTAAACAAACAAGGAGAATCTGGCGGAGAAAGGGGAGCAGGGCTATCTGTGGAACTAGAGCCGTGCCTTATTTCTATGTAAGGACAGAGCTGTTGAAAGGCTGCACCCTTAGCACAAGGATAGGCGAGGAAAAAGGACAAAGTTTATCTGACCGATTTAGGCTCTAAGTAGAAAAAAGAGTTTCCCCATAGGAATTCATAACAAAAGTCTGTCCTGTTGTATGTTGGTATTGAATTGTCACTATCTGTGTTGTCCAGACACTCCAGTGCTGAGAGTTACCGTAAAAAGCCATCCCAGGCTGGTAACACCCTTGTCAAGACACCAACTAAAATATCCCTTGGGAGAACACATCCTCTTCTTAAGCCTTACAGAATTCTCTCAAATAATGCCCTAGTGAGCATGAGCTTATAAGCTCTAATTTAACAATATGTACCACGAAGTTAATCAATATTAGGCACAGTTTTCAGGAAAAACAAACTGCAGAATTCAACCTACAAGTTCAGGTGTAAGACAAGAGGGCAGTGGAAAGTTCCAACTGTTACACAGAACTTGATGTTGAGTGGGGGTGGAGGAGAGAGAAGTAAAAAGATTAATTAATATTAATCATTGCTAAATAAAGTATAGGTGTTAATATTTTAAGATTAACTTCAAAAACAAAAATAAAATGTATAAACTTCAATTCAGTGCAAGGAGTGTTGGGGAACAAGAATTAAAACAATTTTTGAACACATTTTAAAAATAAATATATTATCTAGAAATATCAAATTGTACATTGAAGAAGTCGTATAACCAGAAAGCATAAAATAGGATGATATAAGCATAAATCTATCAGTAATAATAAAGAATATAATTAATTAATTTATTTTTAATAGTGTTACTGGAAGATTTAGTTCCAAATGGTAGCCTTCATACTGCATGGCTTTTAGTACTGCTTTTAGTATTTGCAACATATTGCAGATATCAGATTGAGACCCAGCCCTAGTGTGGTATGTATTTAATACTGAACAATATAGTCATTTTTTTTCTTTTCTGATTAAATTCTCAAGGAAGAGAAAAGTGTTTTTGGTAACAAAAAAGTATTTAGTACCTAATTAATCTTGTTCATATGCTTCCCCAGAGTGTCATATTCACAGTAGCAAGAGTGTTACTGGTAAGAGTAACAGTAACGTGTGTGATATGGACCCAGAATCCACTATCATACTTTTAAACAGAATCCTAGGAAATGCTTATCGGGGTTGCACTGCTTCTAAAATGTAAGCTCTCACTGGCTTATTTTGGCTCTACCTAAGTGACTTGCTTTTGTTATTACTTGCATTCTGACTGTGTCTCTAAGAAAGGGAACCACCTCAAGTGTTGAATTTTTTTAAAAGTCTAACCATTCTTTCATCTTTTATGCCTAGAAACCTATTTTCTTCAGATGTAGCTTCTTGGGCAAGGATCAGCTGAGGCATATGGGAGGAAAATAAAAATATAAGATTATTAACAGACATTCCCCTATGGGGATGTATGCAGTAGCTTCTGGTACTCCATTAGCTTAAAATTTTTATCAAAGCTTTGACTTCTTGGAAAGAGAAAAGGTGCATTTAGTTACGCAATTTTGGAAACTGAGGTTGACATGGGCCCTTAAATTACCTCCACATCTTTTAATTGCCTATGGTCCTTCTTGACTCAAATAAAAGAAAATCAAATTGAAAAAAAAATAATCAAACACATGCTTTTGAGGCCTGATTTTTCCCTTGTTTGAGGACAGAACTTTAGTCCAGAACCTCTCATTCTGTTTGGTTTTTAAATGAGAATACTTTACTTTTTTAGTATTAAGATAGTATTAAGATGTTTTTCGTTTGTGAGGGGTATGTGCATCTGTCTCCAGTCCTTGCTCTCCTCAAACACGCCTGCTGTAAGACCATGCCCCAAGGCTGCACTTTAATAAACAGTAAAGTTGTTTTTTAAAATAAAAAAAATTTGTGTTTTTTTTACTTCTGCCTTACAATCTGTTCCTCAATTTAATTTCAAGTGAAGACCCATACAGCTGAAATAAGATAAAGGCACAATGTGTAGGGGATTTAGAAGATGGCATGAAACTCACTGAAATATGTACAAATTGACATTTCCATTCAAGCATGTTAATGTAAAGATTTCTAAATGGATTACCTGCTTAAAATATCCTCTTTAAAATAGTAAGAAATAAATAGCTATTATCTCATGCCTATCTTCTCTAAGAACTTTGTTTAAAAGGCCACGGCTCCATCTCCGCTGGAGGAATGTATACGCTAGTCACCATATCAAGTTTTAACCAGTTATACTTTTGAAGAGTTGTCCACTCAGTCCATTCATTCCTGACCAAGTTCCTCACATAGGTGAGTAGGTTTTGGTTAATAAAGTTCACTGTTGTGCAAAAGACATTATGGAGCAAGGATGGTGTGTGATTGGTCACCTTTTTGGCCAACAGTATGGTCAACATCAGCTTGGTCTTCTCTTTCTCCATGTCTTTAGGATAAGCCTGCATGACCTGTTCCAACACAGCAGTGAGGTATTTGCTTCTGTCTTCCTCCCACAGGATCACATTCATAAACTGCATCGCTAGGTTATACACTAGTCTTGAGTGGATGCTGTGATCCATCCGGCATCCAACTCACCCCATTTGGGTGAGTTGCCTGGTGAGATGCTGGATGATTTCCTCTCAGAATCTGTCTCCTCACTTTTCAGGAAGTGGCTGCACTAGTTGCCATTTGTCTGTAGCTCATCATCATGGTCCCCCTGCAGGTAAGCTGCCACAGGCTATTCATGGCTCAACACCTCCAACTCTTTGTGGAGATGATAGTTGGAGCAGTTTTAGAGGAAGCCAAACACCAGCAAGTTTGTGATGCATTCATCCTGGAGGGCTGAACATTGCTGACCTTAGAATCCATGGCACAGGCAGCCTTGCAGGGTTCTGACTTGCTTCTGGCTTTGCAGGTGTTCCAAGTTAGCAGCCTCCAAAAGGGGATAAAACTTTAAAAGGCTCTTATGTCCATAATTTATTAGATGTCATACTTTTGCTGCTTGCTCCAGCTATTAAGTTTCTTGGGCATTCCAGACTGAACTCCTCACCCACCAGTTGTGGCAGGAGGCTGAGAGGTGGGCAGCTGGGGGGCGTGGTGCTGGGTGCCAGGTGAGGTGAGCTGGAGGCAAAGTCCCCAAGGCACCAAGAATATAAATTTATTAAACTCAACAGTTAAAAATAAAAAGAGGTTACCTTATTGGATAAAATACAACCTAACTATTTACAACTTAAAATCAGCATATATAAGACATAAGACCACAGAAAGTTTGAATGTTAACTAACAAAAAAATGAAGTTAATATCATAGCCTAAAATGTGTTAGGAAAAAATATACACAATTGTAAAAAGCAATGAGCAAATCCACAATTATAATAAAATACAGTTTAACACAACTCTCATAATGGGGAAATAGATCAATGGGGAAAAATTTGAAGAATAAAGATTTGAATAATCTGATTACAAATTAATAATGGGCACAATTAACCCTGCAGTCAACAATCAGAAAATACAGTTTTCAAACATTTACAGAAAAGACAGTGGTACTATTTATTTGACTCAAAAGGAAAACTAATCATATTTCAAAAGAACAATGTTTTGTCAAGTTTACCATTAGTAAGAAATCAATATCCAAAAGATAAACAAACAATAATAAAATAAATTAAAATTTTAAAAGCATATTTCTGAGTAAGTGTGATGAAATATGAAATCAGAAAATACTTAATACTAAATGTAGTGAAAAGTACTATAATTATACCCTTAAAATGCTAATGGAAAATAAACTGTATAAATATAAAAATAAAAAGCTGTATAAATATAAGCTTTATAAATATAAAATAAGAAATTAATAACAGAAAACAAAAACGCAATAGAGAAGATCCTGAAATATAAATATTGGTTTTTTAAAAAGCAAAATTAATGAACTAGACAAACCACTCACAAGGCTGATCAAGGGAAACAAAATAAGTTCCAAATAAACAATATTAAGAATTAAAAAGGGGAAGGGATGCCTGGCTGGCTCAGTCCCTGGAGCATGTGACTCTTGATCTCAGGGTCATGAGACCAAACCCCATGCTCAGTGTAGAGCTTACTTTAAAAATAATAATAATAAAAAAAAGTTTTAAAAAGAATTAAAAAGGGGAATATAGCAG
Source organism: Phoca vitulina (assembly GCF_004348235.1). Lineage (NCBI taxonomy): Eukaryota > Metazoa > Chordata > Mammalia > Carnivora > Phocidae > Phoca > Phoca vitulina. The sequence continues at coordinate 7,672,859 of NW_022589721.1, read as the reverse complement.
TGATTTTTAAAAAGATATATAAAAAGAATATATTTTGAATACTTAAACTTGAAAATTTAGAGAAAATAGTCAATACACAAAAAAATATATATAGCTTACCAAAATTAACTCAGTATGAAATAGAAAACATTAATTAACTATAAAGTTTAAAAAGAGGGGAGGGAGAAAGGAAGGGAGGGAAGAGGGAGAAAGAGTCAAAGAAAATAAAACACCAGGCACAGAGGGGGAAAGAAATAATACCTCACGTATAAATTGTTCCAGGGATTTGAAATAGAGCAAATGCTTTCTAATCAATGCATGAAGCAGTATAAATTTATGTTGTAAAAACTGATAATTGTAGTAATACAATCCATAACCCATAACGTTTTAGCTGGGATCATGGCCAACCAGCTAGAGATTATATATCCCATCATTGCTTAAAGCTGCATAGACCATGTAAAGAAAAGGATTATCTCACTAGGTTCAGAAAAAAGTACTTGACTGAAGTTATACATTCAACATTAAAATTAAAAATACATATAAACAACTTTTCAGCAATCAAGGAACAAACCAAATTTCATAGGGTAATAAAATGTGTCTATCAAAAAGCCTATGGCGGGCTCCATTGGGCTGGTTGGCTCTTACTATTGGGGTGGTGACGCACTTCATCTTGTGTTTCTCAGACTCTTAACATCTGGAGGTGTTCCTACTCCTCTCAGCTCTTCCACCTAGATCCATAAGCCTGGGCCATTCTTACAATCTTGCTCCTTTTTTTTTTTTTCCGTCTACCCTCAACTCACCAACATGAGTGCAGATCCAACTCTGCCCCAGTGCCCGCCTAGCCCTGAAGCACCCAGTTCTAGGGACTCTTCTCCAATGCCTGAGATTTATGGGCCTGAAGAAAATTATGCGTCCCTGCAAATGTCATCTGCTGAGACACCCTACGCGGAGACCATCTCTCCTCTTCCTTCGTCCATGGATCTGCTTGTTCAGGACAGCCCTGACTCCTCCACCAGTCCCAGGGTAAAACTACCACCCACTTCTGGAGAGGAGAGAACAGTGAGGAAGGAAGATATGGACTAGAGCAAGAAACAGAAGATCAGGACTGTGTTCTCTCAGACCCAACTCTATGTCCTCAATGATTGATTTCAGAGACAGAAATACCTCAGTCTCCAGCAGATGCAAGCACTTTCCAACATTCTGAACCTTAGCTATAAGCAGGTGAAGACCTGTTTCCAGAACCAGAGAATGAAATGTAAGAGGTGGCAGAAAAACCATTGGCCAAAGGAGAGCAAGAGTGTGACTCAGAACAGCACAGCAACCACAGAATACCCAGGCTTCTATTCCTACCACCAGGGATACCTGAGGAACACTTCCGGAAACCTTCCAATATGGAGCAACCAGACCTGGAATAACCCGAATTTGAGCAACCAGGCCTGGAACAGCCAGTCTTGGAGCAACCACTCCTGGAACGGCCAGTCTTGGAGCAACCATTCCTGGGCCAGTCAGACCTGGTGCCCCCAAGCCTGGAACAATCAGCTCTAGAACTGTGGAGAGGAATCCCTGCAGCCCCAGATCCAGTCCCAGCAAAATTCCATCAGCGATTTGGAGTCCATCTTAGAAACTTTTGGGGAAAGCCATAGTGTAATACAACAATCTGTGAAGTATTTTAGTACCCAGCAAATAAGGGATTTGTTCCCAAATTACTCTGTGAACATACAGCCTGAAGATGTGTGACGATGAGTATATTATTCGATCTCAATTTGGGCGGTGGCTGTATTACTTCTCCTAGGCTTTGTCTTTAAGGGTCCTATATATCTCTGCCTCAATATTCTGTTTCCCATTATTATTATTGTGTCCATTGAGGGGGTACAATTGGAGTCAAAGAGGTTTCAGTAGCGTTGGCTGCTATGGACAACATAATAAAAGGTGTTTCTGGCTATAGATAACTAGATACAATCCTAATGTGGATATCTTTAGACTCTGGAATCTAACCTCAAGAATAGGAAATGAAGATACAAAGACATGTGATGAAGGATAATTTGTATTTTCTGAGATTGTGAGGCTTTTCTTGTTAATAACCTCAATTGTTAACGGTGAAGGGTTAAGCTATAATGTGCTTCATTGATTTCCTCTGTCCCTTGTGATGTTTTACTAGAACTGTTAATTTGTTCATTATTCTAGTATTTGTAGAAAGATGTTTTGTATTTTAATGTATCATGATAATAGTACCAGTTTGGCTAATTCGTTTATAGGTTTAAGTACAAATAAATAAAACACCCACTTAAAAAAAAAAAAAAGCCTATGGCAACAACATAAGGGATAGTAAAATGTTAGAAATGTTGTTTTAAGAGTTTGAATAAAACAAGATCCAAATATCACAGTGTGTATTAAATATCATAGTAAGGATTCAGTCAGCACAGCAAGGTAAGAAAAACAAGCAGCAGTTTAAAGATTGGAACAGCAAATATCTTCATGTATTGACTTATAATTATTTACTTAGAAATCAAGATAGCTACACATTTTTAGATTTAATAGGACAGTTAGGTAAGGATTTTAGCTAGAAGATTAATAACACAGATCAATATATATGTTAAAGATAAATCAATATATAAAAATCAGTAATAAAGTTAGAAAATGTGCTTTGAAATAAATAAATCTTCTTGATTTCATGTATGAGTGTATAAGAGAAAATAATTCCAATAACAATTATGATTCTGTGTGTGTGTGTTGGGGGGAACATATTCTAAAATTTATATAGAAGAGTGAAAGACCAAGAATAATCAAAACGTTCTTTAAGAAAAAGAACTGGTGTGTGTGGTACGTGGATAAACTTGCCTTATAAGATATCATGTGTTATGAAAAAAAAAAAGACAATATAGTATTGATGTAAAGATAAATCAACACACAAATGGAACAGAATAGGAGCCACCATAAAAAATATCTGTGTGGGGTGCCTGGGTGGCTCAGTTAGTTAAGCATCTGCTTTCAGCTCAGGTCATGATCCCAGGGTGCTGGGATTGAGTCCCAGTTGGGCTCCTTGCTCAACAGGGAGCTTGTTTCTCCCTCTGCCTGCCACTCCCCCTGCTTGTGCTCTCTCTCTGTCTGACAAATAAATAAATAAAATCTTTAAAAAAAAAATCTGTGTGTAGGAAAGTGTCATTTGTGATGTGAGATATAATCAAACATCAATGGGAAAAGCTGGACTCATTTTTCAAAACAATGCTGGAATGATATATTTAAAAATATAAGTGGATTCCTATTTCACATCGTATACACAATTACCTTATCAGGAAAAATAAGAACCTGAAACATTTAGAAAAAATTATATAATACCTTTTTAGCTTCAATACTGTATGGTTTCTTAAAGAATACAAACAAAAAAGTATAAACCATAAATGAAACTCTATTGACAGTTTATTTAAATAAAAATTTAAGTGCTCCAAAAGACAACACAGTAACAAAAACAGTAAAGAAAAAAAATCACAGATGTGGGCAGCTAACTGCAAAATATATTACCAAGACAATTAAATATCAATAGCACATGACAAATATATACAATTCAAAAGAGAAAATGGGATTGTCAATACAAGTAAAAAATGCTCAGTCTCACAAATATCATGGAAATTTAGAGGAAAGCCACAATGAAAATCATTATCACATATAGCAAACTGGCAGAAAAAACAAAAACAAAAACAAAAAACCTTTTAAGTTAATTAGAATGTGAACAAACTGAAAACTTTAGCTGATGATGGTGAGAGTGCAAATGAGCACAATCCCATCTGAAAATCAAGTTGCTGAAAACTTATTAACGTTGAAGAGTTTGCAAGCGCTTCAGACAAGCCATTCCAATCCAGGTTTATGCCCTGGAGAAACACTTGAATATTTTCTCCTACAGATATGTACAAGAATGTTCAAAGCAGCAGTATTTGAAATCTCAGGAATTTAGAAATAACTTAAATGTCTATTGGCAGGAGAACAGATGATAAATTCCGGTATATGTATACACTGGGGCATTCTACATCTCTGAAAGTGAATAATACAGAGCTATATGAGTCATAATGATATAATTTCTGTAAAAATTAAAACAGAAAATGACACCCTATATTATTTCAATTTAATTTGTATACATGTATACATAAAGTATATTTGTATACATACATACATGAAGTATAAAGGAGCAAATGAAATTTGTAAACACATTCAAATTCAAAATGATGATTAACTCTAATTGGGAGGGTGGAGAATATGATCCAAGAGGATTAGGGAAAAGTGCTCTGATAGAAATACTTTATTTCTTAAGCTGCATTATGGGTATATTGCCATTTTGCATACAGTTCTCTCTCTCCCTTTCTCTCCATTTGCTTTTTGAAATCAAGATAAAAATAAATATATTAACATAATTTGACTTTATAAGAGAATCAGTTTAAAACAAAAAACACTGAAGTGTCAACGTCTAGTGCGTTGGGGTCCCTGGGTAAGGGTCGCGAAATC